>NW_027506090.1:0-42297 GCF_021521415.1 Bidens hawaiensis
TATTATAATAACCAAATAGGCTCTGCATGTAATCTCATATTCTACCATAACGAATTTTGTTATCGAATCAGAGCCTAACAAAAATCGATCCTACTCACAAAAACCTCGACCGACATAATTCCTTACCCTAGTCACCATGACCAGGGGTAAAGAAGAAGAAACAAACAACAATGGAGGGGTCTTAGATCATACCACTCCATATTACATACATGCTTCAGATTATCCCAGACAATTACACGTTAGTGACATCCTAACCAATGGCTATTACAACGACTGGTCCCAAGAGATGCTGAACTTTTTGTTTGCAAAAAATAAAGTCGGCTTCTTTGATGGTACAATCAAAAAACCAGAATCAAACGATCCTACCTACGTGGCTTGGATGAGGCGCAACGTTATGATTAAAGGTTGGCTACACACCACGATGGAGAAAGAAATAAGAACAATTGTGAAGTAGGCTGCATCAGCCCAAGATATTTGGGCAGATCTTGAAGAACGATTCGGGAAAGTTAGTGCGCCACGCGCATACGAATTAGAACAATCTTTGACCATGACAAAGCAATTGCTAATTCAGTTTCAACTGCATAATTGTTAATTCAGTTAGGGTTGAGTTACATCGATCCTGATAGAAAATGGAGGATAGTAAGGTGAGCGGCACGTTCTTGGTGTTTCTGACTTCTTGAGCATAAGGAGGAAAGATATCTTTACTTAACATGTTAGATTACATCATATCATTAATATTATATTAAAAGCCGATTTTAAGATGTTGATAAACCATAACTTATATTTTGAATGCTATTAACAACCTCCCAACACACATCATTGTTCAATTGAAGGCAGCAATCAAACAATCAACTGTTATTCATTATGGTATAATAAAACCCTGCAATTCTTCTCCATGTTTCAATTGAATGTTATTGAACACCCATTCAAGATTATTAACTGCCATGACAAGCCGTTACAACCTTTTTCCCATAATAACTATGACCAAATTTGCAGACATAAGTTCCAACACCACAAAAGCATGTATCTTTTCATTCCATCCCCTTTTCTCGACGCATACTCTTTTTATCCTTTAACTATGTTACTTGTATAGTTCTACTACTTTATACATGTTATCCTCACTTGCTTCACATGGTTTTCCTTAATTCATAGATAGATGTCTTCTGTATACTACCATTTTTTAAAAGATAACACAATTTGTTCTAGCCCAGATTACTCTTTGATATTTGCTCCAGCTCACATTCCATATCGGCTATTTTCCATAGTTATTGCTAACTTGATTTATTAATTGTTTTGCTCCCTTAATTGTAGCATATTTGTAGTATATAGCCAAATAGGATCTGCATGTAATCTCATCTTTTACCACAACGAATTTTGTTATGGTATCAGAGCCTAATAAAAATCGATCCTACTCATAAAAATCTCGACCGACATAATTCCTTACCCTAGTCGCCATGACTAGTGGAAGGAAGAAGAAACAAACAACAATGGAGGGGTCTCAGATCACACCTCTCCATGTTAAACACATGCTTCAGATAATCCCAGACAATTACACATCAGTGACATCCTAACCGATGGCTATTACAACGACTGGTCCCAAGAGATGCTGAATTTTTTGTTTGCAAAAAACAAAGTCGGCTTCATTGATCGGACGATTAAGAAACCAGAATCAAACGATATTACCTACATGGCGTGGATGAGATGCGACGTTGTTATTAAAGGTTGGCTACACACCGCGATGGAGAAAGAAATAAGAACAAGTGTGAAGTACGCTGCATCAGCCCAAGATATTTGGGCAGATCTTGAAGAACGATTCGGGAAAGTTAGTGCACCACGCGCATACGAATTAAAACAATCTTTGACCGTGACAAAGCAATTGCTAATCCAGTTTCAACTGCATAATTGTTAATTCAGTTAGGGTTGAGTTACATCGATCCTGATAGAAAATGGAGGATAGTAAGGTGAGCGGCATGTTCCTGGTATTTCTGACTTCTTGAGCATAAGGAGGAAAGTTATCTTTACTCAACATGTTAGATTCCATCATATCATTAATATTATATTAAAAGACGATTTTAAGATGTTGATCAACCATAATTATATATTGAATGCTATTAACAACCTCCCAACACAAATCATTGTGCAATTAAAGGCATCAATCAACCAATCAGCCGTTACTAATTATGGTATAATAAAACCCTGCAATTCATGTCCATGTTTCAATCAATTGAATGTTATTGAATACCCACTGAAGATTATTAACTGCCATGACAAGCCTTTACAAACTTTTTCCTATAATAACTATGACCAAAGTTTGAAGACACAGGTTCCAAAACCACAAAAACATGTATCTTTTCATTCCATCACCTTTTCTCTACGCATACTCTTTTTATCCTTTAACTATGTTACTTGTATAGTTCTACTACTTTATACATGTTATCCTCACTTGCTTCACATGGTTTTCCTTAATTCATAGATAGATGTCTTCTATATACTACCATTTTTTAAAAGGTAACACAATTTGCTCTAGCCCGTATTGCTCCTTGATATTTGCTCCAGCTCACATTCCATATCGGCTATTTTCCATAGTTATTGCTATCTTGATTTACTTATTGTTTTGCTCCCTTAATTGTAGCATATTTGTATTATATAGCCAAATTGGCTCTGCATGTAATCTCATCTTTTTCCATAACGAATTTTGTTCTGGTATCAGAGCCTAACAAAAATCGATCCTACTCATAAAAATCTTGAACGACATAATTCCTTACCCTAGTCGCCATGACCAGCGGTAAAGAAGAAGAAACAAACAACAATGGAGGGGTCTTAGATCACACCTCTCCATATTACATACATGCTTCAGATTATCCCAAACAATTACCCGTCAATGACATCCTAACCGATGGCTATTACAATGACTGGTCCCAAGAGATGCTGAATTTTTTGTTTGCAAAAAACAAAGTTGGCTTCATTGATAGGACGATCAAGAAACCAGAATCAAACGATCCTACCTGCATGGCTTGGATGAGGTGCGACGTTATTATTCTACACAACGTGATGGAGAAAGAAATAAGAAAGAGTGTGAAGTACGCTGCATCAGCCCAAGATATTTGGGCAGATCTTAAAGAACGATTCGGGAAAGTTAGTGCGCCACGCGCATACGAATTAAAACAATCTTTGACCAAGACAAAGCAAGAAGGGGCTTCCATTTCCACTTACTTCACAAAACTTCGATCCCTTTGGGATGAAATTGAATCCGTGTTCCCGATACCTACATGCACCTTTATTGGTAGTACGTATGGTATTGGAAAAAAGCTTTTCGATTTTAAACAAAAAGAAAGGTTCTATGAGTTTTTGCTTGGCTTAGGCACCGAATGTGGTACCATACGAACCCAAATATTAGCCATGCAACCGACACCGACGCTCGGAGCAGCCTATCATATGGTGTATGATGACAAACAACAAAAGGTTGTCTCCGGTTTTAGGCGCATCGCCAATGATTCCGCTGCGTTCCATGCTTTTGTGCCAAAGAAGCGAGACCTGAACATGCCAAACAAAATCGTTCAAAACGATCAAAAAATTAGTGCGGGTAATCGGTTGGAACATTGTGATCACTGTGGAAAGGATGGGCATAACAAGGATGGTTGTTTTAAGCTTGTCGGGTACCCGGAGTGATGGCCAGGTAAAGGGAAACAAGAAAAGGAGAAGCCGAGGACTGCTTATGTTGAGGGGGTGACAAGTCAACTTCCGGGCTTAACCAACGAGCAGTATCAACAATTTATAAAAATCTTTGGTAATATGACACCCACCACCAAAGATCAAAATCCTTTGTCTGCAAACATGAAAGACAATATAAGTCCGGAAGGGCTTGACTTCGAGGACATTGATTGGAGTGGGTGATTGCAAGAAAGGTCTATACAAGATGCGGATGGTTCAAGACAAAAGAAAAGTGATGATGACAACGGTTGATACTTGGCACAACAGATTAGGCCATGCCTCAAACTCTAAACTTGCTTATATTGATTTTCTTAATAGTTTTTATTTGAAAACTAAAGACGTTTGTGATTCTTGTGTTAAGGCTAAGTTTGCCGGATTACCTTTTCCTATTAGTATTATTAAAATAAGTGCTTGTTTTGACTTGTTGCATTGTGATATTTGGGGAAAATACTGCACGCCTACCCTCACACAAGCAAGCTATTTTTTAACAATAGTAGACAACTATAGTAGAGCCGTATGGGTTTTTCTACTCAACCACAAAAACGAGGCTAGTACTTGTCTCGTAGATTTTCACAAAATGGTCCAAACTCAATTTGAGAAAAATATAAAAAGAATTCGATGTGATAATGGCGGGGAGTTCATATCAAGTTACATAAAAAAATTTTATGCAAAAGAGGGAATTGTTTTGGAAACCACTTATCCACACACACCCCAACAAAACGGTGTTGTGGAACGAAAACATAGACATCTTTTGGAAATTGCCCGAGCCTTAAGGTATGAGGCAAATTTACCAACACGTTTTTGGGGAGAGTGTGTTCTTACTGCCACATACATCATAAACCGTTTGCCATCGGAAGTAATTGAAAATAAAACTCCCTATGAGCTTCTATTCGGTCCAAAACCCCAATATGATCATATGAGGGTATTTGGTTGTCTAGCTTATTATAAAAGCACGGAAACAAGGCGAGACAAGTTTGAAGAACGGGGAAACCAGGGGTTTTTAGGGTACCCACGTGGTACAAAAGGGTACAAAGTTTATGACATTAAAAATAAGAAAACTATAACATTAAGAGATGTGAAATTCTTTGAAAATATGCTCCCTTTTGCTACTGATCCTACAGAGGATTAGGAGATTTTCATTCCACCAAAATGGTGGGATACGGCCTATGAAACATACACCCAAGACACTGGCCCTACTGTCAATAATGAAGAGGATGAACTTGAAACAAATGGTGGTTCAGATCCCATTCACAAGAATATGAAGTGGGCCATGAAAATTCTAACCAAACTGACCAAACAAATGTTTTGGTCCTAGAGACCCCCACTCACATACAAAGCCAAATCTCACAATGTCCACATACTACTCAAGTGGACCAGTTTCAATAAGAAACAATTGAGCTAGAATGTGATACATCAAACCAAACTACCAGTTCCGAACAAGAGGTTATTAAGCTAGAAAATTTATAACCTCAAAAAGAAAAAAGAAGCCGATCTCGACCAAAGCATCTCAATGACTACGAAGTACGATTACCCCCATCTATAGACCATGAGTAATCTACCTCCAATCAGCAGTCCTCGACGGTACACCCCTTAGCCCATTATATTTCTTATGATAAATTTACTAATAAACACAAAGCTTTTTTGTCGGCCATTACTAGTAATAGTGAGCCGAAACATTTTAATCAGGTAATTAAAAATCCGATGTGGAGGGAAGCCATGAAAAAAAAATTCAAGCCCTTGAAGAAAATGGAACTTGGGCGCTTGAAGCGTTACCGGAAGGAAGACGAGTGATAGACTCAAAATGGGTTTACAAGATAAAGTACAAACCGAATGGCTACATGGAAAGGCTTGCCTTGTAGCTAAAGGTTTCACACAAATGGAGGGTATTGACTTTCACGAAACCTTTGCACCCATAGCCAAATTGGTCACTGTACGAAGTTTTTTATCTGTGGCCGTAAAGAAGGGATGGCACATCCATCAACTCGACGTCAACAACGCCTTCCTACATAGAGATTTATGTGAGGACGTTTACATGAAGATACCTCAAGGGTTTAGAAAGCAAGATGACAATCGGATTTGCAAGCTAAAGAAATCACTTTATGGGCTCAAACAAGCATCAAGGAATTGGTATAAAAAATTTACCACTTCCTTGATTGACATAAATTTCAAACAAACCGAGGCCGATCCTTCCCTATTCATATACAAGACTAGTGATGTGTTCATAGCCGCACTCATTTACGTTGATGATGCTGCCATTGTTGGTAACAACTCCCATAAAATCCAAGAAATCAAGACACTCCTTGACAAGAAGTTTAGCATCAAGGATTGAGAGCCACTAAAATTCTTTCTTGGAATTGAAGTGTCACGCACCAAGGAAGGATTGGTATTAAGCCAACGAAAATACACCGTTAACATTTTGGAAGACACAGGAATGATGGGTTGCCATCCAAGTCCATTTCCGATGGAACAAACCTTGAAGTTAGATAAATGTGAGGAAGAGCCGCGGGTCGACGACGGAAATCAATACCGAAGATTAATTGGTAGACTTCTTTATTTACAAGCTACGAGACCTGACATCACTTACGCTGTTAACGTTTTGAGTCAATTCGTTGGAGATCCAAGGCAAATTCATATGGATGCCGCTAATTGTGTTTTACGATACCTTAAAACCACCCCGGGTCAAGGAATTCTTCTGCCAAAAGAAGGAGGTACAAATCTTATGGTTTATTGTGACTCTGACCGGTTAGGTTGCCCATTTACCAGACGGTCACGGACAAGATACTTACTTCTTTTCGGAGGTGCAACCATATCTTGGAAATCAAAAAAATAGTCTATCGTATTCGGTCATCGACCGAAGCCGAATACCATGCCATGGAAACCGTGGTCGGTGAAATCTTGTGGATGAGATGGTTCCTAAGTGAACTCGAAACGCCACCTACTGGACCTACTCAATTATTTTATAATAATCAAGCCGGTCACCACATAGCCACTAATCCAGTTTTCCATGAACGAAAAAAATTTGTATTAATGGATTGCTACTTCATCAGAGAGCGGGTCGACTCTAACAAAAATATCCCTGTACGAGTATCTACAAAGATGCAATTAGCCTATGTTTTAACGAAACCATTGGGCACACAAGACTTCCGCAAACTTCTCAACAAGTTGGGCATGAAGGATCTCCACGCTCCAACTTGAAGGGGAGTAAAAGATAACACAATTTGCTCCAACCCATATTACTCTTTGATTTGCTCCAGCTCACATTCCATATCGGCTATTTTCCATAGTTATTGCTATCTTGATTTACTAATTGATTTGCTCCCTTAATTGTAGCATATTTGTATTATATAGCCAAAGAGGCTCTGCATGTAATCTCATCTTTTACCATAACGAATTTTGTTATTTTTAACGACAGACTTAAGTTTCTCCCTCCTTAATTGATTTTGTAGTCTTGTATTATATGGTTATAGGTACATTTTTGTGATTGATCATGTGTTTTCTAATCCAAATTTTCTTCTGTTTTAATTGTTTAAAACTGAATTTTCTTCTGCCAGGTAATACTTTGGAATGTAGTTTGTGGGTGTAACACTTCTTGCTTAGACAGTTATTCAAAAGAAGATGAGGTCCATGTTTGAGATCGCCAGTATGAAGCTGTTGCTAATCTTCTTTTTTTTTTCTTTCTTTAAAAAGATCTACAAACCATCAAATTATGTGGAATTCTATTCATATGCATTTCGATACGGCCTAACAATTACATGTTTGATTGCATCAGATCATTAATATTATCTTAAAAGCCGATTTTAAGATGTTGATCAATTGAAAATGCTCCCTACGCACATCATTGTGCAATCAAAGCCAGCAAGTGTAATAAAAGCGTGCAATTCATCACCATGTTCCAATCAATTGAATGTTATTGAACACCCATTCAAGATTATTAATTGCCACGATGAGCCATTACAACGTTTCTCCTATAATAACTTTGACCAAAGCTTCCAGTCATAGGTTCCAACACCACAAAAGCAGGTATGTTTTCATTCCATCCACTTTTCGTTACGCATACTCTTTTTATCCTTTAACTATGTTACTTGTATAGTTCTACTACTTCATATATGTTATCTGCACTTGCTTACTATAAGACTTGAATCCAACTGTTTGTCGACATATCACAATTGCGCCCAGCTAACAAAATATAATCAAATTCCACCACAAATTAAAATCCAGAGCCAAATTACATGCCAAATTATGTAATTAATTAATATGATTAGAACACCTATACTAAAAGCTTAAACAAATACTAGATTCAAAACTCTAAAACGACTATAAACGAAAAATAAACAAAATGCAAAAAACCACTAGGGATGCAAATGAATTATGCCGCTCACGAGTTACTCTAAATCGTATAAAAAAAAATCTCTAAATTAATGATAAATCTTGCATTCCATAACTATGTTAGTTAACTTCAACTCACTGCCACATGTTCCGTCATTTTAAAAAGTAGTACGATATGAATATTGGTGACTTAGTTTCAATTCATTTCCTATTTGTAAATGTATTGTAATTTAACATCACAAATTGAAGTATACTTATCCATTGTCCTTGTAAAACTGTCAATATATCTACAATCATATTAAAATAGTCAATTTCTTGCCACAAAATAGTAGGAAAATCTGTTGACTATAAAAGTCTACATTTTTGGCAACTTCCGAATTTATTAAAATTGTTTTTAATTTCAGTTTTTTTTTTAAGTGTTTCTTGTTATGGAAAACTGCACTGCAACAACAACGATCCAATAAAGGCGTACACTTTAAAGCTAAACCTAAATTTCTATGCCAAACCACATACTACCAACCAACAACACACCAAAAGAGTTATCATCTTCATGACAGATTAATTATTGTTGATATTTGTACATTATGAATTTTTGTTTTGAGAAACTCATAAACCAATTGAAGTATCCTGTCACCTAATATGAAATTTACATGTTACATCTGAGCAAGTCGACAATGAAATCCCGCCGTCTGACATTTTTAAAAAACACAGCGGCATCCGACGCTTTTAAAAGAATATAAATTGTTAGAAAGGGGGACACACCTGTCAGTCGGCCTGAAACAGGGACCGGAGGAACCCCGTTGGCTCCTACAGATTTGGCGATAATATGATAGGTGGCATAATCTAGTTGGCTAAAATCCCCATCGACTTAATGATTAAAAGCCATAGATGCGCTGGATTTAGTATGGACATTTTTGGAAAAGGTTGGCCAACTGAACATGTTGTGATTTTGACCCGTAAATGGACATTTTGGTCATTTTCCCTTTGTTTAGGGTTCAAATTATAAGGAATATAAATCTCAATTGATACAGTCAAAGCGGTTACACTAATATCAAGGAACAAATTATGCTATTCAATAATTTTCCTTATTTACTTGCACAAATATCTCCTGTACATTCAATTGATGGTTATTGCTCCTGTTGTATATTTTCTATAAATTGGTTGTAAACATTATATAATTTATCAAAAAATATTCAATCATTAACACATATTTTACATGGTAATCAGAGCTCTTCAACTCCTCTGAGTCTTTTTCCGATCCAAAACCACCTTGCTGCCTTCTTCTTTTTTTTTTTTCCCCATACAACAGACACATTATGTCTTCCTCCACCATTATTGAACTTTCAACCCACAACCATTTTCCAATCAAACTAACTACAACCAACTTTCCCTCATGGCGCAAACACGTCCTATCCATGCTCATGGGTCTTGAACTCGAACAATTTGTTGACGGTCGAACCGAACCACCACCAAAACACTTGAAGGAAAACCGAATCCAGCCTATCGTCTCTGGTTTCGCCAAGACAAAATTCTTCTCGAGGCACTTCTTGGAAGTTGCTCGGACACGATTCAACCAATCGTCTCATCTGCTGAGACCTCTAATCAGCTTTTCACACGTCTCACCAACAGCTTTGCTGGTGTCTCACGGTCCCGGACTATCTCCCTTCGATCAAAACTTGCTACAAACAGCAAAGGCACCAAACCTGTAGCAGAATACCTCAACGAGATGAAAGCTATAGCCGATGAATTAGCCTTGGCTCACAAGCCAATTGATGATGATGATCTCATAGTTCACATACTCACCCATCTGGGTGACGAATACAAAGAAATCTCTGCCGCCTTGAAGATTCGAGACACACCGATCACTTTCTCTGATTTCTATGAGAAACTTGTAGATCATGAGCGATCGCTACAAGCCTCTAAACAGGCAACCCTAATCACCACAGTTAACAGCACGTATCGTCACAACAACACAAATGCTGTCTGATACCACCCAAATCGGTCCAACACCTCTGGGCCTCACACCGGACCAGGCCGTTTTTCAAATCGGGCAAATCAATTTGGGTCGCGATCCACTGCTGCTCCAAATGCAATCGGAGGCCAACCGACAAATTATCTTACTAACCGTCATAATTTCTTTTGTCAATTTTGTAGAATTCCAGGACATGACACCAAGGATTGCCGGAAACTTGCTCGGTTTTTGCAAAACAACAACATTGCTATTGCCAAGCCATCCTCAAACCCGCAAGTCAACTATCCATGGCAAGCTCATCAACCTCACTAATGTTTGACACCGGTGCCTCTGATCATGCCGCACCCAACCAAGCCTTCATGCACAACCTCTCCGAATACGGGGGGCCCGACGAGATCGTTCTCGGTAATGGTAATACTCTTCCCATTTCTCACATTGGTCACTCTTCTATTCCTACATCATCTCGCTCTTTACTACTTCACAATGTCTTACTCGTTCCTAAACTACGTAATCATCTTATTTCGGTTGCTAAGCTTTGCAAAACTAACAACGTTTCTGTTGAATTCTTTCCTTTTCATTTTTTGGTTAAGGATCTTCGCACGGGGGCGCACCTAATGCGGGGAGTGAACATCAATGATGTCTACTATGCAACACCCAACCCTCGACATTCTCCCATGCAAGTTAATTTAAGCACCAAGACATCTAGCTCTCTCCTTTCGTGGCATCACAAATTTGGACACCCATCTATTCAAGTTCTAAAGCGCCTACTAAATAAATTAGGACCTGTTTACAATAATATGCCCGCTAGTTATTTTCATTGTGATGCATGTTCGTTAAATAAAAGTCATAAATTACCCTTTGGTGAAAACTCTTTTACTGTGTCTAAACTGCTTGAACTTGTTTACACGGATGTTTGGGGACCGGTTCAAACCTCAAATGATGGATATTCCTATTATGTACTTTTTGTCGATTTTTACTCTAAGTACACTTGGCTATATCCCATTAAAAAGAAATCGGACGTTTCTATATTGTTTCCACAATTTAAAACACTAGTTGAAAATTCTTTCGTACACCACTAGTGTCACTTTTTTCGGATAATGGAGGTGAATACATAGGACTTACTTCCTATCTTCAACAAAATGGTATTTCTCATTTTACTACCCCTCCACACACTCCGGAACAAAACGGAGTCGTGGAACGCCGACATCGACATATCATTGAAACCGGGCTTTCTCTCCTTTATCATGCTAATCTACCACTCACGTTTTGGTCTCACGCGTTTCAAACCGCGGTCTATCTCATAAATCGACTTCCCACAAAAATACTAAATTTCTTGTCACCTTTTGAACAATTATACAAATCCACACCTACCTACACCAAACTTAAACCCTTTGGTTGTTTGTGTTTTCCATGGCTCCGTCCATATGCTAAATCGAAGCTTCACCCTCGCTCATCAAAATGTATTTTTCTTGGTTACTCACCCTCAAAATCCGCCTATAAGTGTTATGACCCCTCTTCTCATCGTCTATATCACTCCCGCCATGTTGAATTTGTTGACCACAGTTTCCCATTCAACACTCAAAATACTGATCAAAGTCCTCTACCCACTCCTGCCAACTTCCTTTCTACTATTTATAAAAGAAAACCACCTTCTCCAAACAACACCTCATCTCCTTCTAGAACTAGTTCTACCTCCATGCAATCCCCACGTCAAATAAACCCTTCTGTCCCATCAACCCACTCCCAACAACCAAACACCTCACACTTCCCCATCAATCCCTCTTCTACTTCCTCATCTACTTCAAGCCAACATATTTCTTCACCCACCAACTCTTCAATCAACTCTTCACCATACACATCCGACCCCACATCAAATTCACCTACTACCGCACCCACATCCCCATCTGACTCCAATACTATTCCAGCCGAAAGCCAAACTTCATCCACACCTGAATCCAATCTCATTCCAACCGATAGCCAATCACCACCCTCCACGACCGCCACTCCCACAACCGAAACCACTTCTTCTTCCCCTACTGCTCCCTCTCGGCCTCAACGAATTAGAAAACCGAACCCAAAATATTACAATTCTCATACTGTTAACAACACTACTCTCCACCCTCTTCCACCCACACTTGAACCTACAACTCACAACCAAGCATCTAAGGACCCACAATGGCGTGCTGCTATGGACTCCGAGTTCAACGTGCTACTTCAAAACCAAAAATGGGAACTTGTTCCCGCTACATCCGATAAACCAATTGGTTGCAAATGGGTCTTTAGAATTAAACGTAATCCAGACGGCTCTATTACAAAATACAAAGCCCGTCTTGTAGCGAAAGGGTTCCTCCAACAACATGGAAAGGACTACTTCGATACCTTTAGTCCCGTCACTAAACCAATCACCATTCGGACTATTCTCTCCATTGCACTTACCAAAAATTGGCCACTACGTCAATTGGATGTCAATAACGCCTTCCTTCATGGAACACTTCATGAAGATGTCTTCATGATTCAGCCACCAGGCTATGTTAATCCACAATACCCCAATCACATTTGTAAGCTCAAAAAGTCCTTGTACGGCTTAAAACAAGCACCACGTGCTTGGTATATAGAACTTGCAAACTTTCTTCTTCGCTTTGGATTTTAAAAATCCTTATCCGATGCCTCTCTTTTTATCTACAAACATCAAGATATCATTTGTTATTTCATGGTTTATGTAGATGATATAGTTCTTACGGGCAACAACTCACAATTCCTTGAGCATTTTATCGAGGCTTTAAGCCGCAAATTCTCTATCAAGGATCTTGGTATGCTCCATCACTTTCTAGGTGTTGAAGTCATTCCCACACCAAAGGGTCTTTTTCTATCACAACATCACTACATCCAAGACATTTTGCATCAGTTTAAAATGGATGGAGCAAAAGATGTTACCACCCCCACTTAGCGCCACTGAACTTTTATCCGCCTCTGACTCCTCTCCTACGGTCGATGTAACACCATATCGGAAACTCGTAGGATCACTTCAATATCTGGCATTCACTCGCCCGGATATTTCTTTCGCCATTAATAAACTCTCCCAATTTATGCACCACCCACGCCAAACACATTGGCAGGCCCTCAAACGTGTCCTCCGTTATCTTAAAGGTACCATTCATCATGGCCTTTTTCTAAACCGAAATTCATCGCTTGATCTCTCGGCCTTCTCAGATTCGGATTGGGGCGGTGTACATGACGCTGGTCGGTCTACCACTGCCTACATGCTTTACCTAGGCACTAATATTATTTCATGGAAGTCTACTCGTCAAAAGTCGGTTTCACGCTCCTCAACCGAAGCCGAATATAAAGCTCTAGCAAACGCTGCAGCGGAAATCACTTGGACTAAGAATTTATTGCATGAACTTGGCTTTACTTCAACAACGCCTCCAACACTGTTTTGTGACAACTCTGGTGCTACGTATCTTTGCGCCAATCCCGTATACCATTCACGAATGAAACATATAGCACTTGATTATCACTTTGTTAGAGAACAAATTGCGGCTGGACAGTTACGGGTTCTTCATATTAGCTCTCAAGATCAATTAGCGGACATGCTCACCAAACCTTTAACGAGAGCACCATTTCTTCGTAATCGGTCCAAGATTGGCGTATCCGATGGATCCTCCATCTTGCGGGGGCGTATAAGGAATATAAATCTCAATTGATACAGTCAAAGCGGTTACACTAATATCAAGGAACAAATTATGCTATTCAATAATTTTCCTTATTTACTTGCACAAATATCTCCTGTACATTCAATTGATGGTTATTGCTCCTCTTGTATATTTTCTATAAATTGGTTGTAAACATTATATAATTTATCAAAAAATATTCAATCATTAACACATATTTTACACAAATGACTGATATTTAGGTTTGTTTCCCTTCAGATCTGCCACCAAGTTGAAATTTCTGAATGCTTACAAACGGCCAATACCAAGCATCTACAACAAGATCCTGCAAGAACTAATTGTGCAGCAACATTTAATGAAATACAAAAAGACATACCGTTTATGATCAACTTATGGACGGATACCCGAGTGAAGATGATCGAGAGGCCATATTTCAAGCATACATTAAGGCACTAAACGAGGATCCGCAACAATACAGGTCCATCACTGAAGGGCTTTCATATTTGAATGATTTTTTACATTAAGACTGAGCAAAAGTTTCCATGAACTGCAGTGCTGATGCACAGGCGCTCAAAACTCTAGTTCTTTGGTCGATTTTTCATCAAAAACAGCAGAAGTTGAGGATATTTCAGAGAGAGCAGGGGGTAATGGAAGTTTTTAGTTACAGTCGGTTCTTTGCTGTTGGTTTGTTTCGCCTTTTGGAGTTGGCAAATGCAACAGACCCCACCATTTTGGAGAAGGTAATACACATTTTTAACAAAAGTTATCTGAAAACCATGTTTATAACTTGTTATTGGGATTCCAGCTTTGTGCAGCACAAACATAAACAAAAAGAGTGTTGATCGGGACCTTGATGTTTATCGCAACCTACTCACAAAGCTTGTTCAAGCAAAATAATTATTAAAAGAATATGTTGAGAGGTATTTCATTTTAATTTGTGATTGTGAATATTTAAATGATCAAGGATTGAGCTTTTATAAATTATAATATACTTTTTTTCTTTTAGGGAGAAGAACAAGCGAGAAGAAAGAAGTGAACCTCAAAAGGCTAGTGAAGCAGTTAAGAACTGCTTAGCGGAAAACTTATACATCAGAAAGTAGTTAACAGAATCTTTTGAAGCTTTGTTAAGTGTATATTGAGCCATTATATTTCCTTTTTTTACAATGTTTTTTGATATATCTGTGAACAAGACGATAAGCATTCGTTATACATATTCAAGCTCGTGACTCGGCAGGTACTTGAGGTATGTGTGCCTTCCATCATGTGAAAAGATAGCCATAAACTCTTCAGGTAAATGTTAGATATTGATATTCACTTGGGCCTTCACAATCTCACATATTTGATCAACTGCGCCTGATGCCAGTTGCAAGTTTTAGCTGATAAAATAAATTTTTCAGTTTTTTGTACTTGCATTGACCTGCAAAAACTTGTAATATTTAGAAAATGAATATAGCCGTCTAAGTTCATATTTCAATTGAAGCAAATAAAAATTAACCTAGAGTGAGTGCCATGGGTATTATTTACCATGTGGATGGAGTACTTACTATATTCAATTAAATTCAAACATCTACATTTCCATGTTCTACCGAGCTCCACCGTTTGAACATTATGATATGAGTCGTATAAGTGTCAAGTGACATTGACCAGTAACTATACGAGTTGTGTAACTATTATTTAGTCTTGATAATTTTTATTTAAATTAGTTATTGAAAAATGGTTTAGGGATATGCGAAATGGGAAGGATATACTCTATATACACACACGATGTGTTAGGGATGAAATAGTATATCCTTCCCATTTCGCATATCCCTAAACCATTTTTCAATAACTAATTTAAATAAAAATTATCAAGACTAAATAATAGTTACACAACTCTATATACACACACGATGTGTTAGGGATGAAATAATTACATGAAAAACGGTGATGCAACCAAATAACCTAACTACTACGCCTCATCTTTTCTTTCTAACGCTTATATTTTCTACTAAATAAAGGGGATGAAGCTGTTCAGTATGCTTTTTACATTACACATCTCTCTCTTATACAAGTACTACCAAATAGAAGCATTGAGCGTTTGAAAGAGTTAGAACGTAGTTAAACACGCAATAGGATCCTTTGCAATTGCAACTTTGATACCAGCCATAAAAAATATTGATAAGATATGTCTTTTTGACTTGTGAAGTATTAAGGCATGCCAAAATTTTTTAGGCTATAACTTGTCAAATATCCATTTAAAATTTCATTTCTTGCATGTCTTTAAAGAAAAAAGAAAAACTAGTCACTTTAAATAAAACTTATTACTTGAGAATAGCATAAGAATATCATTTGAGAAGAAAACCGAAATCTTTTCAAACCGTTATTAAAAATTATATCAAATAGAACTCAATTTATTACGGCGCAGCTTGTTACCCCGCTTGTTAACTCTATTGTAATTGGATTCTTTTGTGAAATTATCAATGAATATTTATATAATATGTTGAATAGACTCAGTTTTTTTATTAGAAACAGGATAATATTAAGCGTAACAATGTTCATGTTCTATCCTGAAGCATGAGTATATTAAAAGAAATAATTCCCGCTTAATTGTGTCTTAAATTCGGGTTTATCTTGGTTAAGACCCTAGGTTGTATTAGACACTAGCCTCCCTGGATTAATACCGCAGGGTTGAAATTTCTAATTTATATTAGTTAACTTAATGATATATTCAATCCATGTATACGTGGCAGCGTATCCATCGCTACATGCTTAGCTGCTTAAAATAAAAACCTTGTGTATGATGGTGTGAATTTGTGATTGAGTTGTCTATGTAACAGCAAACAAGGGACATGATCATTCTTAATTAACTAGTGATTAAACTCTAATGGTGTTGATTAAATCTTATATTAATAATATAGATTAGGAGGGGTTATAATATTTGGATAATAAATGGGACACCATTAGTGTTTTAAAAAGTATTCACTTCAATATATCATTGGTTAGGTACTCTCTTCACCTAAAATTTCTAAGCAATATCTGTTGGGTACATATTTTATATTTCTTAGAAGTCTCCATTTCCCAAATATACGAGTGGAAAAGATGGAAACTTTAATGCATGTCTGTTGATGTCAAATGTATTAATTTACTATATTTTCTAATGTCAAAATAAGAAATATATTGTTAAAAACGTATGTCATAGCAAGAACCAGAGGCATGTGGATACCGATGCCAAGGTGTGACTGAATGTCTTCTAGAAACAAATTAGAAAAACATTTAAAAACGTTAACGTGTAATGGCAAGCAAGATGTGCATGGACCTTGGTGTCAAATAGATTTTCTAAAGACATGACTAGTACATACAATATGGTTGATAAGTCTGTACTTCAACGACTTTTGACTTCTGCTCTGCTACTCGTTGTAGTCACTGGTCACATCTTAATCTTGTACTCCAAGAAAACCCAACATCAAGATTACTTGATCCATTTGTCTTTGTGTTTGTTTATAAATAAGTTAGTTAACTAACTAGCAACCTTTAAATTAGAATAAATGATATAAAAATATATATATTTTTTTTAATATTGATCAAAGAAAACGTACCTTAAAAGTTAAAACAATCTTTGTATCCTTCATAGAAGACATAATTGTTAATGTAGCTACACTTTTATTTTAGTACTAAAAAGGGTGAGTTCGTTGGATCAGTGTGTAATACATATTGATAGAGAACAAATTAAAATCAAACAACTGAACAAGAACAATTAAATAAATGAAATAAATATCTTATTATAAGAAACTGAATCAAAATTGAAGAGATGAAGTAAAAGAAGTACGATTGAATATAAAAATATCGAACATACCATTTTTTTTATCTTACCACAGTAGATAAAAAAAATAGTGGTTTGATGTCGCAAATGGCTCATCGGTCTGTTTGGCGGCACCTGAGTGCAGTGGCGGATCCAGAAAAAATTCTCATAGGGGGTCGGAAATTTTGAGGTCGATTGTCTATTGCTGAATCCTTTTTTTTTGGGCATCTTCGGGTCGGGTCAGGTCAGGTCAAGTCACATAAAAATAAGCATAAAACAAAATTAAATTATAAATAAAAAAACAAAATTGCATCAATCGTGAGACGCATTGAGACCACAAGGGCCCAATTCGGTGTACAAAAACGCACCGATTTACATATGCGATAAAAATATGAATAAACTTTATATGTTCGTTATATAAACACAACGACAAAGCTAAAAACTTATATATATAATATTTTTATATAAAATGAAAAGATAAAATAATAAATGACAAATCAAAGTAAAAGAAATCTAGTTAATTCGATAAGAAAAAGAAAATTAAAAAAAAGGTAATGCAGTAAAATACTTTAAATCATTCATCATTTATGACTTATTAGACAACAATAAATAAATTGGAAAAGAATAAGAAAATTTGCAGACAACGACAAATCAATTAATAAAACATTAATTTTATCTACTTCTCTCCCCCATATCCACTTCTCTGTTCCCATGGCCACTGCAACTCAGACTCGCCGGAATTTTTTCCGGTAGTGTTTATTCTTCTCCATTCTAACTTTTCTCCTTCTTTTTTAGCATTTCACAGGAGTCGGTGTCAAAATTTTACAGGGATCGATCAGGATTTTTTTTAACACTAATTA
Organism: Bidens hawaiensis; assembly: GCF_021521415.1. Lineage (NCBI taxonomy): Eukaryota > Viridiplantae > Streptophyta > Magnoliopsida > Asterales > Asteraceae > Bidens > Bidens hawaiensis. Next base: position 18,319 of record NW_027506090.1, read on the forward strand.
TGTTTTTATCACAGGGGTCGGCCGACACCCCTAGTCAAGCTATAGGTCCGCCCCTACCTGAGTGACCACCTTTTTTATTTTTTGTTTTATTTTAATTTAATTTTTTTTCTTTTGTTGTTGTTGTTATTATTATTATGGGGAAAGTGAATACGGTGCTGTTAGCCGTCTAAGCTTACACGTAAAGCCTATCAAAACTACGTAGTTTTGATTGAAATTTCTAAACCCAATTAATTAACTACTTCATAAAATTACTCCCCTGATTCTGTACTTGCTTGTTGATAAACATCATCTTCTTCAATCCTTAGTTTGATCACATAAATAAACACAAGAATTTGTAATTTCAAATATATAAGTTCAATCCAAAAGAAAGTTTTTATGTGCATAGGAAATTAATTTGATTTTGAATTTCAAATCTAGAACTTTAGTTCAATACTTCAAAATCTGAATTGAATGACAAACCTTGAATCTTTTGCTAAGACCACTACCAAATCGGAGAATAAGGTATGACGCAAGTCTTCCAACTAATAATTTCAACAGCACATAAGGTTTTCCAAACGATTACCATCAAATTAATTATTATCAATTGAATAAACAGTTGCTATTAACTATGTAGAATCTAAACTTGTGTGTCAACAGAGATTAGCGAAGAGTGCCCAAATAAATAAACTAAACTTTGATAAATGAATATAGAGTCACTATAAAATTAATTTCAACTATGAACGGACAAGGAAGTGATTTCATGAACTTGCGTGTCAACAAGCAGAGAAGGATAATACGAGCAAATTAGGGGCGCAATTTATGAAGTTGTTTAATTGATTTTAGGGAATTTTTATCAAAACTACATAGTTTTGATGGGTTTCGCGTGTAAGCTTAGACGGCTAACAGCACTGTATTCACTTTCCCCTATTATTATTATTATTACACTGCCGATACCAGCCGAATTTATGTTGGTTCGCGGTTATTATTACTATTTTTGGTTGATCACGTTTTTTTTTCTTGTTTGTTTTTTGTTTTATATATGTTAGTTTGTTGTATTTGGGCTTGAGTTCGCGTTGGGTCACCCTCGCAACACGTTTTTCTATTTTTTTTTTATAATGCCATCACATTTAACTCCAACTGAATTCATGTGGGTTCGTAGCCGTAATGCGCAACTTTTTTTTTTTTCGCCACGAGTTTTGTTGTTGACTCTATTTTTATGTATAGTTTCGGTGTTGAAAAACTACAGCAACAAAATTCGTGTTAGTGCGCCACCGCAACGCGCTCTTTTTAATTTTTTAAATATGTTAACTTGTTGTATTTGGGCATTAATAGATTTTTTTTTTTTTACTTACTACATTATCAGCTCGGCACAACATGCCGGATGTGGACATTCTACACATACCAAATCAAACGATAAAAATAACATGATGAACACCGAAAAGTAGAGAAAGAAAATATACACATGTATCAAAACATAACACAATATAATTTAAGAGAATAGCATATGAAGCAAAGTCTAGACTACATAATATATATAGTAACACATAATACAATGCACGCGGTAATGCATATACTGTACTAAAAATGCGTATGCACCGTATGCATTGATATATGCATTAAGCTAGAAAGAAAATCATATTCATGACATATATATGGGGTGTCTTTCTAGTGGCAAGCTGAAAAGGTTAGAAGAGAGTTTTATTTGAAATCTTATCTTTAAGATTAGGTTGATTATGGATGATATATTCATCTATCCTATGGATAACTGAAAGAGCCTGTCGTGAATCTTATTAGTCTTAACTCTAAGTTATATGAAGGATTACCGACGACAAGTGCCAATAAAAAATTTGTTTAAACAAGCAACAACAATATTTGGACTTTCGGACATCAGTGGTCTCTCAATCATTCGTCGGAAAAAATCTCATTCTTTCCCGTTTAGGCTATCTATCGTAGGTTTACCGCCATGCAACACCATATTTATTTGCCATTCCTTCTTTTTTTTTTTGGTATGTGTTTTTTTTCATCATCGTATATTACCGACATACATGATTCATGATTCGTCGTCGATAATAATGTGTATATTTTAATATTTCTTGTACTTGTACTTTTATAAATATGAGAAAATAAAATAAATACTACAAACATATTTATTTAATATTAAAACACATAAGCATCTAACATAATCTAATTATACTATTAAAGAAAGATGATTTTTTCACGTGACATTATTCTAAGATCTTCACATAGAATGTCACGTAGATTTCATGTGAGCGATTATCTATTTTATCGAACTAATAAATTATGTTATATTTGAAAATCCCAATAAATAAGTTACAGAAATATTATAGATGAATGAATGTATATACAATTTCGTTAAATATCCTATTAGTATGTTATAAGTAAACCTTTGAATATATTTTAACATAATGATTTTAATATTTCTCCTAATCACACGTGTCATCATTATTTATATCTTATTAATTCATAAGGTTTTTAGAGATTTATGAATTGTAAAATTTTGTTTATCATTATTTATATCTTATTAATTCATAAGGTTTGTTAATGTATATTATTAAATTTAAATTTTTTAATTTGTTATATGTTTTTTTAACTACCAGCCCGCATATCACACGGTCTCTATCTTAGTTTAGGCAATATTGGAAAGCTATGCAAAACATGCTTAGACAAATTAAAAGCCTAAATATCAGTCTAATCAATTTGACGGGTTAGATCGTGTAACATGTTTTCTTACAATACTATTTATTTTAGTTAAAGGTTAAAACTAGTTAAGATATTTAATTATAAACACGCCAAAAAAATATTTAAGAGACTTATATGCGTGTAAAATTAATTAGATAGGATTTTCCTGACAAAAACTCCTTCATACAATGTATGTGCTTTATATGTTTAAATTTCAGTAGTAGAACCATTACACATTACATATATTATTTGTAACTTCATTTATTGATAAAAAGTAATTAGATTTCTATATGACATGCGTACGTTGGAGTTGCATCATTGATAGACAGACGAAGCTTATGAGATCCTTCCACTTCAAGTACAAGTACAAGGGAAACAACATTAATCAACGATGTGACATAAGATCACGGAGTATTTGTGTATGTAAAAAGATGAAGAAATTACCTAAACATTTCCGGTAGACAACCTAACAGCCTTTCTTTACCCTCCCTTTTCAACTATTCAAAGGTCAAACAATACAAAAGTCAATCCCATTAACGTGTACTATGTGTTGTGTATAATCAAATTGGAAGAGAGGCAGGCTCCAGAGATCCTTTTCACTTCACAACAATTGCAACATATTTTTCTATATATACATGGAAATAGTCATCTCTCTCTTGGGCCTACCACTTCGGGTTTTTCTTGCAAAAGTCGTCCTTAATTAGTCATTAAGATAAAGTCTACATGTTCGTCAGGATATATCACCAAGTAAACATTTACTAAAAAAACAGCAACAAATGAGAAAGTTATTACAAGCTGAAAATGAGCTCAAGAAAGGGCCTTGGACTGAGGAAGATGATCTCAAGCTCATCCAGTATGTTCAAAAACATGGACCTGGCCAATGGCGTAACCTTCCCAAGAAAGCCGGTAAGCCACCAGGTAGCATATGCATACTATTTCCGGGTTAACTGAATTGTGTTTTACTTGGCAAAAGCTTTGATTATAAATTTATTATAGGGCTTAAAAGATGTGGAAAGAGTTGTCGGCTTCGGTGGTTAAATTACTTGAGGCCTGGTATAAAGAGAGGTAGATTTTCTTTTGAAGAAGAAGAGACTATCATCCAACTTCATAGCGTTCTTGGAAATAAGTAAAGTCTTCTTTTCTCTTTCTGTTTTTTATTTACGAACACACACTCTCTACTTTACATCTTCCTAAAAAAATATTTACTTCAAAGTTTCCTGTTTTGTTGCAATAAAGACTATATGTTTCGTCACCAGTGATTTAAAATATGATTCATTATAACATATGTTCACTAATTTGAGAATTTTTTTTAGATTAGTGGGTGGTTTAGACTCAGCTAAATACTTTAGCTATTTTATACTTAACTAAGTTTGCTATCCATACAAGCGAACTCGATCATGCAATAAATTGTTTTGGAGTTTGTTTCCATAAGGGTTTTTCACAACTTACCTTTTCGCTTACAGTTTCTCACCATACTCTAGAGTTCACTTGTATAGAAGTACAAAAACTTAAAATAAACACCTAATAAATACTTATTTAAATCCAAAAACGCCTAATATACCAATCACAAAATACCTACTTTAATAGTCTATAAAAATTAAAAAGAGATGTTCTTTAACCATTAAGGTTTTCAACAAAAAAATGCCATTTTTGTCTCAAAAGTTTTAAGGACTAATCTTTTCCGTTTCCAATGTGATTGAATACAGATGGTCAGCAATTGCCGCTCGTTTACCTGGAAGAATTGATAACGAAATTAAAAACTACTGGAACACCCACATCCGTTAAAAGCTACTCCATAATGGAATTGATCTGGTGACTCATACTCCTCGTGTAGACTTCTTAGAATATTCATCCATACTGAATTCTGTTAACCTCCAAACTCTAGTAAATCCTCAGGTTCTAAAGCTTCTCACTATCTTAGCATCTTCATCAAAACATGAAAAGCAAGAGTTGTTTCTCAATAACCACATAAACCCTATGAATCCATATCAAAATCATCAACACACCATTTTCAATTTCACTCATTCTAATCTCCAAAGCACCGGCCTTTTAAATCAAAGACACCTCATGCATGCAAATGCTATGCAAAACATTCCAGAGAACTCGGTAAACATGAACGGCGAAAATAGTGAAACCAGTGAAGATATTTTGATGCGTGCATGCTTAACAAGTGATTGTTTTAGTATCCCAAATGACAACAATCAATCTACATCCAGTTTTCAGCCGTCATGTATGGATAATATTATTTCCAGTAGCCAAAATTTCAACTACAAGTCGGTCTTAGACTCACCCATCTCAAATCCTACACCATTAATTCCATCATCAATGTTCATCAATAATAGCAGCACCGAGGATGAGAGAGAAAGCTATTGCAGCATGTTTAACTTAGACATTCATAATAGTATAGAGTTTAATAGTTCCATATAGCTAGTTACGAGATGTATTGTAAATTACATAGATTTGTTGAATGAATCGTATATTTTTATAACTTTAAAATATATACTTAAAGTATTGTTGTTGATGCTATGGCTGTTGTTGTTGTCGTTAGTGGTCGAAGTATTTGAATTATTGATGTAAACTAGACTAAAAGTAATATTTGTCGTTTAGAAGAGGAAAATGACCAAAATAACCATTTGACTTGTCAAAGTCACCATTTTATTTATCAAATTCTGATCTCTCAAAATTGTCTACCTTAAATCCCATCGGCCTGCCAAGTTACTAATCAATATCTGTCAAGATTTTCAACCAACCAGGTAACATCATATTCAAAAGTTTCGTTAAGACGCCTGGAGATTTTAAAATCCATGTGAGACGCCAGGATTTTAACTTAGTCAACTTTAATTGAAAAAAACAAGGGCTATTTATATATCGAAACACTTTCTATTAATTATATAAGTAACAATAATTTTTGTTCCCTAGCATATGATGGTTATAAAAATCTAATTAAGCCTACTAGTTGTTTGAAGTAAATAAAAATTCTTGCGGCTCGCCTATATTTTCTAGGCGCCCGCTTAAATTTTCTAGGTGCCTACTAGATTTTAAAAATCTACATTTTCTAGGCGTCCATCTAGATTCTAAAATACCCATGCGTCACGACTGGATTTTTGACATGTGGCATGACCTGGTTTGTTGAAAATCTAGCTAGTCGGATAATAATTATTAACTTAGTGGTCCATGGGATTTAGGGTGGACGATTTTAGGAAGAGCCAGTTTTAATGGACAAAATGGTAGCTTTGATTAGTTAATTAGACATTTTAATTATTTAAAAAAATATATATTGGTCAAAGTTGTATGTTGATGTTAGAAAGGGGTTAATGTAAATTATTGTCATTAGGTCTTATCGGTTTGTTTCCATTAAACCATTATGTGTGTTACTCTGTGATCTTTATTTAGTCAATTGCATATATGATTTCTGACATGTTAGGTCTCGTTTTTGTATGTTTAGTCTTTTGTATTGGATTGTTTATGTATTTGGGCTTTTAAGCCACTTTTGTATGTATTGTCATTTGTAAACAAGCCCTTTGGGCAAGTGATATGACATGTTTCTCATGCATGCTTCTCTATAAATTGAGAGTATACCATGAGAAGAAAGAACCTTTTGCCAAAATCTCATTTTACTAACTTACTTTTACTCTAGTTCTCTTTCTCTCACTCGTATCTCTCTCTCTCTACCCGAAAATAATCTCAAGATCCGAGACCAACAAGGTGACTTGGTGTGATTTCCGCTAGCACCAAGTTTGGTTGATCCAAGAATAGTTGTTAGATCCACCCACGTTTTGGGACCTACATTTGTTATCAGAGCTTCGGCTCACAAGTTGAGATTCTTGGATCACAAACTTGGGCTTTGATCTTGAGAAAGTTAAAGACAAAGTGTTCTTGCAAGAAAAATACAAAAATACAAAAAGAATCAGCTTCAAAGTTCATAAAAATGACCTAGAAGGTGTTCTTGGTAGAAATAACAAGTATACAAGCTCTAGATCTAAAAGAATTGGGTTTAAAGGTGTTAAAATTAAAATTTCGGGTTTAAAAGTTGTTAAAACTGATAAGTTAAAAATTTCGCATCGCTTTATCTTGGGTTGGTATACCAACTTTTGACCAAAACTGACAAGTTAGGTGGAACAGATCCCAAGAAAGATTGTTTCTGGAAGCTTTGAAAATTTCTCTTCGCATAAAGACTTTTTCGTTCGCGTAAACCCACTTCGCTTCACATAGGGTTTTCGCATCGCATAGGGTTTTTCGCTTCGCAAAGGATCTTTTTGCTTCATTGTTCATTTTTTCGCTTCGCGTAACTTTTTCACTTCGCACAGTTGTTTCGCTTCGCACCAAAACCATTTCGCTTCGCACAATTTGTTTCGCTTCGCATCAAAACCATTTCGCATTGCACTGAAGTTTTTCGCTTCGCTTGGCATAAAACTTTTTCGCTTCGCATAACTTGTTTCACGCAAAATTCTTGTCTGACTTAAGATTTCAACTGTTTAAGGAACTGTTAAGTATTTTAGACTGTGTAACCATGACGAGTACTGATTCTGAGTTGTAGAACGGGTATTTGTTGCTTGAGAACCAAGTAGGAACACCTACAAAACCTCCAAAGTATATGACCTTAGATGATAACTTTGTTGATTTCAAATAGAGGTTTATGAACTTTATCTCATTGACTGACTCTGACTTAATCAGATGTTTTGAAGAAGGTCCTCATGTTCCGATGACTGTCACTCCAAATGGGAACAATTAAAGATCCTGAAAATTATGACGATAATGATAGGACCTTGTTAGAGCAGGACAAGAATGCATATCTCACTTTAACTGTTTGTCTCTCAAATGAAATTACTGAGACTCTGCGTGAACACAGAAGTGCAAAAGGTTTGTGGGATGCACTTATAAAGAAAGTTGAGGGAAATGCTGAAATTAGGGAAAACAAGAAGGCACTGTTGAAAGAAGAGTTCAATATGTTCAACCATCGTCAAGGTGAAGCTGTGTTGGACTTGGTAAAGAGGTTTGAAAAGTTGATGGTTAGAATTAGAGCTGCCAATGTCGACATCACGAACTCTGAAGTCAACCACAAGTTGATGAATTCGTTGCCGTATAGTTGGAGTACAAACACAATCACGATCAAGAGAATTACCAATCTGAATGCCATGTCGAACATGGATTTGATATCCACTATCAAGTCATTCGAAATGGACAAACAAATGAGAATGAACAATCATCTGAGTTCTTTAAATCAAGCTGGGGTGAGTACTGAATCATCTATGCCAACTGCCTTCATTAGCAAAACCCAGCAGAATATGTATCAAGTAACCACTTCAAAGTACTCCTCAAGTGTGCCACCACATACAACTGCATTTATCTCAACCGGCAGTCAGTCCACATCATCTAGTTCTAGCTCATTTCAGAAGGCTGTCGATAGTGTAGTTGAACAAGCCTTGAAAGCTCATGGGATTTCCTCATCCTCAAAACCTCAGCCAAGAAAAAGTTCAAGCTACTGTGAAGCTCTTCCAATGCTAAATGATTCAAATGTCTCACTGGTTCATGCATTCTTGTCAAGCCATGAAGAGTTGATGCAAGGAAATTTGTTGCCACCACAATTTGAGACTGGGGATCTAAAAGACATAAATCAAAGGGATCTCAAGAAGATGGATATCAAGTACCAGATGGCAATGGTTGTGCACGGAGCTACAAACTTCATGAAGACATATGGGAAAGATAGCTTCAAGGATTCAGACAGGAAGAGGTTTGGTTTTGACAAATCAAAGCTACGATGTTACAACTGCAGTGAGATGGGTCACTTTTCAAGAGAATGCACGGATCCGCCAAAACCTGCAAATGACATTCGTGTGGCTGAGGTGACCGATGAAGAAAACAGCAAGTCAGCTGGAAAAAAGCATGAAGGGCACAAGCCAAGCAGCTCAGCTCCAAGAATTGGAGGTCATCCACACAAGGGAAATTCAAGCTCAAACTCAAGAGCCCTTGTCTCGCAAACCGAGGTCTAGGCTGGTATGGATTGGGATGATCAGTTTCAAGAGCTGCAGAACCACCTCAACATGGCAGGAATGGCATTTACTTCAAACCATGAAGCGTCTTCATCTTCAGCTGCATGTACTGATGCATCACCAGCTGTTGAGATAAATCATAATCTATGTTCTCAAGCTTGCATTAACAAAGTTACATATTATAGACATCATCAGAATGAAGTCTTGAAAGAAAATGCAAAAGTTCGATAGTTAAATTATGAGTATGTTAAAGCTGACAAGATTTACGTTGAGAAGATCAAAACTCATCGTGATGATGTGGCAAATCTTAAACTTAAAATTTTTAAAAAGGAGCATGAAGTAATCTATTATAAAAACATAGTTTCTGAACTAAAAACTGAAATTGAAAGTTTGAAACTTGACGCTTCTAATAAAAATGAAAAAGAAAAGATAGTCGAAAGATTTGAAACATCATCTGAGCAATTAGATGATCTTATTGGAGCCCAGAGTAGTACTAAGCTAAAAGCGAGGATAGGGTACAATTATACTAATGTACCACCTCCTTTGAATGAAAATTACACCAACTTGCCCAACTTTAGCTATAATACTTTTCCAGAGGAAGAAGTATCATATGGGGTTGGTTGAATACCAAAACCTGTGAAATTTGTTCCTGCTACCTCTCAATTTGCTGCTCAAATTCAATCATTTGATAAGTCTAACATCAATGTGTCTTGTGAAGCAAGTGATTTAATCAATGGTGATTGTGGGAAGGTTAACTTGGGTTGTAAGCCAAAAGGAGAGTTAGAACCACGTTTTGAATCTTGTGTGGATATAACCAAAACAATTAAAAATCCAGTTTGTAATAAAGTTTGTGAATCCATGTTGGGAAGTCTAATGTCAGGATCAAAAGCTGTATTTTGTGAAACTTCTAGTGATGAAAGTTGTAAAGATGTTTGTAACGAAATTGAATGTTCTTCATCTGATTCAGAGTGTGAAATAGTTTTTAACGAAACAATCGAAGCTAAGGTTGATGAACAGACTAGTCCTAGTTGCTTATCAATTGATCATGATATTGAGAATTTGAGAAAACATGAATCAAACTTTGAAAATGAAAAACCAAGCACTTCCTGTAAATATGTGCCACCTAAGAAAACTTCATTTTCTCAAAATACAAATTATAACAATAGTTCTCAATATTATGATCAATTTGATGGTGCCTACTACTACTCTCGACAGAAACCTAGGCAATCAAATTATTTTGCAACTCACCATTCAAATATTCACAATTATCAGTTGGATAGAGGTTACCAACATGTTAACCCGACTACATCACCTTATCTCACATATCTCAGTGACATGATGTCTATAAATGCAACCAAAGAAAGTGTTGCTTCGTTTGTGGAAATCCATCTCATCTTGTGAGACATTGCAAGAACTGGCACAAGCAACAAAGAGATTTACACAGTAAGTTCGGTCAGACATTTTCTAAGGTTCCCGCTAAAACTAAGGAAATACCTCATCGAACTCCCTCTTCCGCCAGTGAGACAGATTTCAAACCGAAAAGGATTGAGAAACCTAAGAAACCTTTTTGGCTAACCTAGAGGGAAAGGAAAAGGTTAGCAAAGGGTTCTAAAGCTGAAAGGCTTAAGAATCCTTCAAAAGTTTTCACAAAAGCCAATCCAGAGGACTTTGTTGTTAAGTCCAAACCAAAACAAAGGCAATCCAGAAAACCTTTCCAAAACTGAGGAAATCATAACTCAAGTTCCTCGAGGGATTTTTCTTCTGATTCTGATTCTCCAAAAGATTATATTTTTAAGAATCATAAAATTAAACTGGGTGATTTTCTGTTTAATTTTCCCGAGACAAGTATGTCTCGGGACCCCTCTACTAACTAGCTGTTCATGTGTGTAGGGTCAGCCTGGAAGGCCTGTCAATAGTATTTGGTACTTGGACAGTGGCTTCACCCGACATATGACAGGAGATGAGTCCCTATTGTTTGACATCAAACCATTCGACAGCGGACATGTCTCTTTTGCCGGTGACATAGGAGGAGAAATCATGAAACAAGGAAAGGTCTCCAACGGTACATTGACCTTTGATGAAGTCAATCTTGTGGAACAGCTCAACCACAATCTGCTCAGTGTCTCCCAAATCTGTGATAAGAAATTCACTACTCTTTTTACAGAAAATGAGTGTCTTATTCTCAAACCAGGTTTTAAAGTCCCTGAAGAGTGGATTATGTTGCGTACCCCGAGGCACAATGATGCTTATATTCTGGACATGAGAAGTAATTATACAATGCGTACTACTTCTTGTTTGATGTCCAAGGCCTCGGAGAATGATTCATCCTTATGGCATCGACAATTGGGTCACATCAACTTTAAAAACTTGAATAAGTTAGTTAAAGGTGACCAGGTGAGGGGTTTGCTTGTAAAATCCTTTCACTGCGCTGAAAAATGTTTATCTTGTTCTAAATGCAAACAGCACAAACTCCCTCACAGACCCAAGACTGTCAATTCCATAAACTTTACTATTCAACTGTTGCATATGGATCTTTTCGGTCCAATCCAACCATTGGCAATAGGCCGAAAAGCCTATTGTCTGGTTATTACTGATGATTACTCACGTTTCAGTTGGACTTTTCTGTTAGGACACAAGGATGAGACATCTCAGTTTCTGCTCAGATTCATCATGTTGGTTGAGAACCAAACAGACACAAAAGTGAAATGTATCAGAAGTGATAACGGAACAGAATTCTGCAACAAAGTGGTGAATGAGTTCTGCCACAACAAGGGAATCCTTCGTCAATTCAGCGCACCTTACACTCCCAAACAAAATGGGGTGGCTGAACGACGAAACCGTACATTGGTTGAAGCCACTAGAACAATGCTGTCATACTCCAAACTTCTATTGATTTTCTTGGGTGGAGCCATCAACGCTGCCTGCTTTACCCAGAACTGTGTGCTTCTAAACAAGATATTGAATAAGACTCCGTATGAAGTCTTTTATGGAACGAAGCCAAGGGTTAATTTCTTTAGAACGTTTGGATGTCTCTGCACTATACTCCAAACCAATGCTGGTACAACTTCCAAGTTTGCTGAGAAGGCGGATGAGTGCTACTTTGTTGGTTACTCTTCTTACAAAAGTGCTTATCGGGTGTATAACAAGAAAACCAGATTAATCATGGAATCGTTCAACATTGATTGGCAAGAATTGAACCCTACTGATGCGCACAACGGTCTTAACTGGATGCTTGATTATGAAAGTTTGTTCAAGCAGTTTCGTGGGATGTATGTGACACTGGTTGTACCAACAGTTTCCCTTGTTGTTCCTGCACCAGTTCAACCTGCTGATGATCAATCTATCTTGATGCAATCTGTATTGAGAGGTTTTGAAGATGTTAATGTAGCTGCTCCTGCACCCGTACTTAATGTACCACCCATGGCTAATCAACCAGCCCCGGTAAATAATGTGCAGCCCTCTGCAGACACTACAGAGATGCCCGTTGTTGAAGACACCACTGATTCAGATAATGATTCATATGTGTCAGTAGACAATGTTGAAAACGTTCAGGCCGAACATGCAGAGCCGCCTCCAGAAGAACCCAGTGTAGTGGAATCCATTCCCACACCTCCCTCAGAAGAAGAAAATCAATGTCCTGCTGTAGAGGCTGGTATATCAAATGTGCAGATTGATCTGGCTCCGAATGAAGCCTCTGGTAACACCGACTCAACTTCTGTTCCAGCCGTCGTTATGACATTTTATGATAACCTATGGGAATGTCCTATTGCTCAAGAACATTTGGTTGATCAAGAAGAAGGTGCAAGTGATCCTCAACTAAATGCTCCGGTCAATGTGACTATGGTCTTTCATCCCATAGAGAGTCTGACCATTCAGCTCGAGGCAACACCCTTGGTTTAAAAAAGCACGCTCAAGGCGAGGTGAGGCGATAAGCGACCCAAGGAGAGCACTTCAACGCTTTTGCCTACCCAAGGCGAAGCCTGTTAAAAAAGCGAACGCTTTTTGCGCTTTTGTGCAAAGCGAAAAAGCGAGGAGGCGAAGGCTTTATGCACAAAAGGCGACCAGTTAGCCAATTTTCAACTTAACCTTTATAATTAGCCATTTCTAGACTTTTCACATTGGCAATAACCTTTTGAAAGTTGAAAACTTTTGAGTAGTGTTCTTTTGGAAACACTTCCGAGTTATTTGGTACTCAATAACTTATTTTTATGCTACTTTGATATTTTGGGCGAGTATTGTGGTACTCAAAAAATTGTTCTACACTACTTTTGGAATTTTGGGATATATATAGGTTGATGTTTTAGGCGTTTAATATATATTATAACGTGGTTTGTATATAATATGTGGCTTATAATTAATTAAATATTTTTTAAAATACGGTCGCTTTTTGTTCAAAAAGCGTTCGCTTTTCCGCTTTTCGCTTTTCACCTCGGCTGAGGACCTGTTCGCTTTTGTTCGCCTCACGCTTTTTTAATCCAAGGCAACACCAGTCGAGCATGTCGAGCGAATTCCACAGTTACCGATCCACCATCGACATCCGACTGAGAACATCATTGGAGATCCTTCTGCTGGCATTCAAACACGCAGCACCTCTAGTACTATTAACAGATGTCTTTTTTCTTGTTTTATTTCACAGGTAGAGCCCAAGGACTACAAAGTTGCATTGAAAGAGAATTCTTGGGTTGAAGCAATGCAAGAAGAGCTGTTACAGTTCAAGAAGTTGAATGTTTGGAGGCTAGTGAAGAAACCAGAACATAAGAAGCCGATCGGATTGAAATGGGTGTTCCGAAATAAAAAGGACGACAAGGGGGTTATCATCAAAAATAAAGCCCGGCTTGTTGTGCAAGGCTTTTGGCAACGTGAAGGACTTGATTACGATAAAGTTTATGCACCTGTAGCCAGATTAGAGGCAATCCGTATCTTTTTGGCCTACAAATCGTACATGAACTTCAAAGTATATCAGATGGACGTGAAGACTGCTTTCTTGTACGGGAAAGTGAAAAAAGAAATCTAAGTCAGTCAACCTCCAGGTTTTGAAGACCCAGATCATCCTGATCATGTTTATCGACTTGACAAACCACTCTATGGTCTTCACCAAGCACCTCGTGCCTGGTATGCCACACTGGCTGACCATTTAGTAAAGAATGGGTACAAAAGAGGAATTGTCGATCAAACTCTCTTTGTCAAGAAGGTGGCTGGTGATCTGATTCTGATCCACGTGTATGTTGATGATATTATCTTTGGGTCAACGAATGAGAATCTGTGCAAGGAGTTTTCTGAGATTATGCAGAAGCGATTTAAGATGAGTGCCTTAGGGAGATGACATTCTTCCTGGGCTTACAAGTTGAACAAAAGAAGGACGGGACTTTGATACACCAAAAAAAGTACGTTCATGACATTATTCAGAAATTTGGATTCAAGGACCCAACAGCATTCATGACTCTAATCGCTACGAGACCTGTTCTCGCTCCTGATCCATCAGGAAAACCAGTTGATCAACACCTATATAGGTCCATGATTGGTTCCCTGATGTATCTCACTGCAAGCAGACCGGACATCATGTTCCCTGTTTGTCAGTGTGCCAGATATCAGTCAGACCCGAGAGAATCCAACGTGACGGCTGTCAAGCGTATTTTCATATACTTGAAGGGAAGACCACGTTTAGGACTTTGATATCCAAAAGAGTCCTCCTTCGAACTTCATGCTTACACCGACAGTGATTATCGGGGATGCAATTTGGACAGAAAATCAACATCAGGTGGATGTCAATTCTTAGGAGATGGGTTGATTTCATGGCAGTGCAAGAAATAAGTCACTATGTCCACCTCCACGGCAAAAGCCGAGTACATTGCCGCATCCAGTTGCTGCTCACAAGTTATTTGGATCCAGCATCAGCTGCTGGATTACGGTTTGAATTTCTATTATACAACGATAGAATGTGATAATGAGGTTGCCGTCGCTATTGTTAAAAACCCGGTCCAGCACTCTAAGACAAAACACATTGACATCCGAATACACTTTATTCTTGATTGTTTTGATCGTAAGCTTTTCAATATAAAAAAGGTCCATATTGATTTTAACTTTGCCGATCTCTTTACCAAAGCTTTTAGTCATGCCCGATTTTTGTTTCTCGTTGAATCGTTGGGCATGATTTCTTTTGAGTAAATTTTATCTTTTGTTTAAAATTGTAAATATTTTTCAAATATGAGTTAACTTTAACTCACCAAAAAGATTTTAAAATTTACTTTAAGAAAAACCAAAATCAAGTCACTTGACTTAACAAAAAGATCTTATTTTATATATAATATTAATTTCATCTTTACTCCTATTTAAGAAAAATTTCAGAAAATTAAAAAAGTATTATCCAGCTCAGAGGGAGCTTCTTCGTAGAGGGAGTCGGATATTTAAAATTTTCAACTAAGAATTTGATCTGACCCTATGGAAAGTGATAGTACATTGGTATGTAATGATTCTAGAGCGTTAAAAGATTAGATCAAAAGGCTACAAGGTCATTCATCGATGTGTGGATAGGCTTGACAAACAAGTAAGTGTTGGGTGATATAAACTTAAACTATTACCGATGCTAGTGGTTATACGTTTATGAAGCGGTTGCATGATTCCGTTAAAATCATATCAATGAAGGATGAAATGTAATTACACATATCATACCCAAGCCTCTCTTTACCTGATCACAGTCGTCTTATGTAATAGGCGTCAACTTTTAATTTTTATTGAGTCAAGTAAAGCGTCGAGAAAAGCAAGAAAAATAAAAACAAAAGAGTCAGAAAAAAAAAGGAAAAAGAGTCAGTTATAGGAATTTTATCTTTTGCTTTATTTCTTCATTTATTTTATAACTCAAGCCTTGGACTTTCTCCTGCGAGATAATATGGTATTATCCGACCTGATTGTTAAGGCCCTGAGTCTTCTACTTTGTTTTATTTTCATTCTTTTGTTCAAGCATTGGACTTTCTCTGCACGATAATATGGTATTATCCGACCTGATTGTTATTGCCTGAACTTCTGCTTTATTTTAATCTTTCTAGATCGAGTCAAGTGTGCAAAGCACAAAGTGTCGAGTGTACAAAGTCAAAGTGTCAAGTATGTTAATAAGGGTACTGTGATCAACTAAGAAAGGTTTAAGTCAAGTTGAGATGATATGTCAACACAAACAAGGCCCAAGATATGGTAGAATCAGTAACATGTCTGATTAAGTGGGGACCAAATAAATGTCATGCCTAATTGAACCTTAAATGTATCACGTTAACATCAAAACACTTGTCAAGTTAAACAGGTGGACAATATCTACAATCGATGATGAACTTGTGTCATAATAATATCAAAATGGAAACGCGATCTAGGACTTTGCAAACCAATATGATTCTATGTCGAGATTGTTCTTTGTAAATGTATCAAAGAAAAGAACTCATGTAAATTAATTCAATTGTTAACTTTACATTTATATTTGTTTTAATTTTATTTTTGTTTTGTTTTTAGTTTCTAAAATATTATTTATCTTTATGTTTTAATATTTTAGGTTTTATTTTTAATTTTATTTTTATTTTATTTTTATTTTATTTTATTTTTATTTTTGTTTTTTTAATTTTTTATTTTTAGCCTTTAGTTTTTATTTTATATTTTATTTTAATTTCTTTAAACAAGTTGTGCTTTATTTTATTTTGTTGTGTAAAAGAGATCGTTCATGCAAAATGTTAACAGTTACGAACCAACAAAAGAAAATTTAGAAAAATAATCAAGTGCTTGGATTCGGAGGGTAAATGTTTTTTGCGTTTAAATGTGCAAATGTTTTAAAAGACCGAGGACTGAGAGTGTATTTTCGGTGAATACTCGCGATGTTTTGACATTATCGCGAGATAGGCTGACCCTATATATATGGGCCACTCAAAATATCTCACACTATTCACTTAAACTTTTCACTTTCCACTCTCTCTCTCTTCTCTCTCAGCCTTACCATCTCAAACCCTAATCTTTTCATTCAAAACTTGAAGATCCAACCCTCATAATCACTCTTGATCATGAATCCTGAACCCCACACCTTCGGTATAGCATCACAAACACCTTCAGTCTTTCGTTCATCTCTGTTTCTGGGTTCTCGTGAATCTAGACGGCGGTTCAGATGAACCGTCGGCTAGATCTAAGAACAGATCTTCAGATCTGTGATGTTTTCATGCCCAAGAACCTTTGTTTAGGCATTTAGATCTTGTTTATCATCATTAATTTTTGGTTTTAGGTTTGTCTTGCTAAGTTTGTAGATCTAGGTTTTGTTCAAAGTTTTAGAGGTCCGTTTGACCTCGTAAACCAAAGGGGTTTTGACCCAAACTCCCCAGAACTCCAATTCGGGTCTAGACAACCATGTGGAAAAGAAAAAGGAGCAAAAGGGGCCAAGTATGAGATTTTCGCATACAATAGTTTTTCGCTTCGCAAGAGCATGCGAAGCGAAATACGTTTATGTTTCGATTCGCCTGGACATGCGAAGCGAATTGCATCTCTGTTTCGCTTCACATCTCATGCGAAGCGAAATAAGTGTCATGCGAAATTTTCGGACTTAGCAAAATTTTCAAAAGTGTTGGACTGAGTGCTACTGGACTGTTTTGGACGTTATTGGACTATTGGACTATTGAACTGTTTTGGACATAACATTGTATATATTGGACTGAGTAACTTATAAATAAACTTAGATCAACTATTTAACTTATTAAAATAAAATTTATATAAAATTAATTAACCATATATAATTAATTAAGTTAAGTAATATGTGAATTCTTAAGTCTTTTGTATATAACTTATCTTATGTTTTTTTTTAAATTAAATGATGATTCTCATGATCTTAATGAATAATTTCAGGGTCATAATCTTTATTGTGCTCTTAAGGTACCAAAGGCCAAAGCAGACAATGTGTTTACATCTATGGTCAAGGGGCTGAAGCAGTCACCCCTTGAATATGCCATCACTGCCGATCCGAAAATCTACTCCAAATGGGTTTTAGACTTTTGGGCCTTTGCAAAACTTGCTGATGACGCTCTTTCAATTACTACCAAAGTTGTTGGGAAGAAGTTGACTATCACAAAAGGAGATATCAGACGGGCACTGAAGATAAATGATGAGTCTGATTACACTTATGAGAAGGGAGACAGGACGAAGCTAACTGAGTTTGTGACGAATATGGGTTACGATACCGAGTGGAAGAGCCTGGAGAAGAAACACCTCCCGCCGTACTGGAGGTTTCTCTTTCACATCGTAACTCATTGTTTTGCAGATATTAGTGGAGGATTTGATAGCATGCGGGTTGACTGGGTGCGCATTATGTTTGCTTTGACCACTCGGGATAAGTTCAACTATTCTCGGAGGTTGTTTTTGTGTATGGTGGCGAATGGAAAGAATGAGTCCACCTGGCTCATGTATCCGAGATTTGTACAGTTACTACTTGACGATATGATACCCGAGGTACCCAGACCACCTCACAAGAAGTCAAAAGATAATAAGTCGCTTCCCGGGCCCTATCACGTAAATGAGATCAAGCAGTCAATATTTGGTGTTTTGTTGAGCACCAAGGGTAAAGGTCATCAGTATGAAGGACTAAGACCGGGTCCTAAGTTTGGATTATTTGAATAGACAGAGCCTACTGGGGACGAGGCTGATGTTGAGAGTGGTGAGCTGGCTCCATCTGAACCAGAAGTTGAAGTTGAATAAGATTCTTCTGATGAGCCACCAGAAGATCGGACCAAGGCCAAACATGTTCTGAAAAGGAAGGCAGCCGACAAGCCTTCTGTTGGTGGTTCTTCTGGCAAAGGCAAGGCGGTTGAAGAGGAGGAGGAGGAGGAGCAGCCACCCTTGAAGCGTATACGGAGACTTGGAGACTCCAAGAAGCCTCCCAAGCTCGTTGTCAAGCTTTCCTCTAAAGGTAAACCCTCTGACCCACCTGTAGTTTCACCTAGGACCTTAGCCAAGACACTTAGGGACCTAGATGTATCCAAGATCCAAATTCTCATCTATAAGAAACCCAAAACCAGAAATAAAGCCAAAGCCAAGCAAACCAAAACCATGCTCCATGACTTACCCGACTTCTCACCCGAACCCTCACCAAAGGACCAACCCATATCAACCTTCCTACCAAAATTACCTGAATCCCCACCGCAATCACAACCACAAGCAACAACACCATCCGAACAACCAATTCAAACCACCTCTCAACCCGAACAACAACCTCAAATAACCTATTCACCCACTCAACCTACCACTGAAACCGTAACCACCTCAATATTCACATCTTCCATCTTTAGCTCACCCGTCCAATCAACCATCCTATGGACAGAAACATTTATCACCTCACCACCAAAATAACCAACACCCTCAAACTTAGAACCCATACCATATACACCTCTTCTCTCAAAACCACTCATCGCAACACCACCCACCTCCACAACCTCACCTATACCAACCCAACCCATTAACCTACCCTTACAAACAACCTCACCACCCATCATGTCCGTTACTCCTCCATCCACTATCCTTTCACCCAAACCCATCACAAAAGGAAAGTCTTTGACACCTCCGGTCTACGCTGATCCTATCCTTGATAGGATCATCGCACAGGAGAAATCGAATGCTAAGAGGGCTGAGCGTGAGCTGGTGCTGAAGGAATACATTAGAACTCAAAAGAAGAAGGAGCGTGAGGATGCGGTTACTCATGCAAAGTTAGTGTCACGAGTTCAAGTCTTGGAGGAGCAAAAGGAGCTGAATGATGCTCTAATAGAAAGTCAAAGATTGTTGATAAACACCCTCCAGACTCGCATTCAAAATCAACAAAAGCTTCTCAACAACGAATCTTTGAAGAATGCAGATCTGAGGGAAGACCACTCGAAGCTTGGTGATCGGGTGCAGACATTGGAAAGGAACTTACCTGCTGCCACTGCCCTTGAAGCTAGTTTGTTGAAGAAGATTGAAGATGCTACAACCAAGTGGGATGTTGAGAAGGAAGAAATGAACTCCAGAGTTTCCACGCTTGAAGGTCAACTAGCCTCCTCTGCCTCACTCGGTAAACTCATTTCAAAAAACAATCAGTTCCGTATTGACATTGAGGCCATTAAAGTGAAGGTTGTATCTCAAGAGCGCTTTAATAAACTACAAATGAAGACGAATGAAGATTTGGTAGCCAAGTTTCAAGCTGCCTCTGACCTCATGGGAATGCGAGATGATGATTTCCATAATCAGGAGGACCGACTTGATGCAATATTCAAAAGTTGGAGAAGGTCAGGTGAGACTTCTCAGCTTGGTGGACCACAACCCACTGCAGGGCCAAGTGTGGCTATGCAAGGCGATCGGGTTGTGGCCTCTGAAGGCGAGGCAACTGTTGGTCGTGTTGTACAACAGGGTGGCCAAGAAGGTAGTGGAGTAGGTACAAGCTTGGGTCCTGAACAACCGGTGCAACCTCAGGCCCAAGCTGGTAGAGACGACCAAGGAGGTGATGGTGACGATGAAGATGATGAAGAGGATGACAACGTCCATGACAGTTATGACGAAGATGATAATGATGACAACAATGGTGGAGGTGACGGTGGAGATGGAGGAGCCGGTGCAGTAGGAGGTGGAGGTGGAGTTAACACTCAATCACCTCAACACACTCATGAACACATTCAAGACCCTGCTGCACATGACTCTGCTAGCAAAGTCAGGGAAGCAGACTCAAGAATTGACCATATGTATAAAGAGTTGTTTCCTGCAGGTAACATTGCAGGTATCATGGATGCATTCATTGAAGCTGGAAAGAGCTTGGAACCCTTCATAATGCAAAATACTGAGAAGGCAGTAGAATACGACTACATCAACTACTCGCCAAATCCAGATACACCTCCAGCTCAAGCTTCAGAAGCTCCGGCAACTGATCCCGTCTCCGATCCGGCCGCAGACTTGACACAAGAAACACAAAAGAAGAAAAGAAGAACCCATATAGTGTCAAGTCGTGCAAGTACCCGCTGCCTCAACTATCCCTATCACGATGACTCACTAATAGTGTATGCAAAGTACGACAAGGAGAATAGTTGTTGGGCCATCAGAAGATATAGCGGAGATCTCATATATCTCTCTCATCACGAGCTGAAATCGTTGCCAGAGCTTGACATCAATTATCTTTGCAAAGCTTTGGGCCGAGGAGAATATGATGATTCATTGGAAGGTTGGGTCACCACACATCTACATCATCAGTCAAAGGTGGGCTACAAGGACTTTGAGCTGAATAAGGGTCAAAAGTATAAGAACACAAGGGAAATAGACCCAACTACCGGAGAGCCACGAACCATGTGGAGATACAGGGCGCCAAAAGACTGTCACGTTATTTATCATGGCGAGCCATTCATTCCTAACACTCTTCGAGAATTCATTGCTTGGGAATTCGACAACAAGACTGGTGAGGCCGTCATCCACTGTAGATACATGCACGAGTTACGCGTGTTTGACTAGCATGAGCTAATGGGATTACACATGGAGAACGTGAAAAAGCTCTACAACTCACCACTGGGGACCGTCGAGGATCCTAGTCGTCAGAACACCGACCGAATAATTGAAGCCTTCAACAAGTTCGTCCGAAGACTTGTTGAACTTCCACTGACCGAGGACGAATGTCTGGTTTACGACACCGACGGGTTCCAATACTAAAGACTAGAGGGAGATTGTTAGGTCCCGTTTTTGTATGTTTAGTCTTTTGTATTGGATTGTTTATGTATTTGGGCTTTTAAGCCACTTTTGTATCTATTGGGCCCAAGGCCATTTGTAAACAAGCCTTTTGGGCAAGTGATATGACATGTTTCTCATGCATGCTCCTCTATAAATAGAGAGCATGCCATGAGAAGAAAGAACCTTTTGCCAAAATCTCATTTTACTAACTTACTTTCACTCTAGTTCTCTTTCTCTCACTCATCTCTCTCTCTCTCTCTCTCTCTCTCTCTCTCTCTACCCGAAAATAATCTCAAGATCCGAGACCAACAAGGTGACTTGTTGTGATTTCTGCTAGCATCAAGTTTGGTTGATCCAAGAATAGTTGTTAGATCCACCCACGGTTTGGGACCTACACAACATAGACACAAAATCTAATACTCATATATACTTCAATATTATCCTCACCCGTGACTTAGTGGTAAGAGGTTTGGGTTCTTCAGTGGAGACTCAAGTTTGAATCCCACTTGTGTCACTTTTAGTTAGACATTGGTAATGAAATATTGAGCTAGGCTTTGTGCAAAGGTTGTCAGTTTAAACCCTTAGCCCACCCGGGTTTTTGTCCTACGTCAGAGAGTTCTACTGTTGTGATGGATTGTCAAGTGACAATCAGCGGTATGGTTTCACGGGGGAATGCCCAATCCGAACTCTAACGCCAGCATTGGCCAAGTTAAGACAATATAGTCTGGCTAGAATGGGACATCAAGGCTCTCCAAATTTGTACTTGTTGTGATTTCTGCTAGCATCAAGTTTGGTTGATCCAAGAATAGTTGTTAGATCCACCCACTGTTTGGGACCTACACAACATAGACACAAAATCTAATACTCATATATACTTCAATATTATCCTCACCCGACTTAGTGGTAGGAGGTTTGAGTTCTTCAGTGGAGACTCAAGTTTGAATCCCACTTGTGTCACTTTTAGGTAGATATTGGTAATGAAATATTTAGCTAGGCTTTGTGCAAAGGTTGTCTACTTTGTCAATTTCTGGAAATCTTATTTTTACCTGTGGTCTCACCCAGGAATGATTTATATAAAAATAAACCAATTATCCAACCATTCCCTTGACTTTCTGGGTTATCGTTCAAGTGTGCGGCTAAAGCCTTCAATGGTACGCGGTCAAATGCTAGAAAATACATTTTTAATCGATAATGCTATTAAGAAGTTTGATAGTATTGTTCCAATTATGCCTCTGGTTGGATCATTGGCTAAATCGAAATTTTGTAACGCATTGGGGCATCCTATTGGTAAGGCGATTTGGGCCGATTTCTCATATTCTGATATTATTGCGCGCTTTGGCCGTATATACAAAAATCAGTTTGAACCCTTAGCCCACCCGGGTTTTTGTCCTACGTCAGAGAGTTCTGCTGTTGTGATGGATTGTCAAGTGACAATCGGCGGTATGGTTTCACGGGGGAATGCCCAAGCCGAACTCTAACGCCAGCATTGGCCAAGTTAAGACAATATAGTCTGGCTAGAATGGGACATCAAGGCTTTCCAAATTTGAAGTGTGCGATAGCCTATACAAGAAAGTCGTCGTTCTAATATATATATATATATATATATATATATATATATATATAAAGGAGGGTTCAAATGAAAACCACTCCATAAGTTAAAAACTTTGAAAACTACTTTTAACCAATCAAATTTTTTTATGTAATATTTTTTATTTTTTATTTAAAAGGTTAATAAGGTAATTTTAACACCCTTGTTTGTTTAAGTATTTTATATTGTTTAAAACCCTGGTTTCTCTCCCCTAGCTTTTAACTGTTTGACTGATTATCTCATCATATCTGTCCTCTCATTCTCTCTCTATACCCACAACCATGGATAAACCAGCCACCTCCTTACCACTACCAGCCCAACGACTCGAACGGAATCAGCAACCATCGAAAACAGCTACCACCATCCCGTTTTTGCATCCTGCACCGTCAAACACCATAACCCCCCTTTCCGATTTCTTTCTATTCATACAAAGAACATCACTATCGGCAATATGTTCCGTTCACACACTTAAATCAATATTGCGTATGGTTCACGAATCCAAGTTTGTAGATGGTTCAATTGAAATGAGAAATCGATTTTCATTTATTTTAGTTCGGGTTTTGATCTATTCTTCGATGAATTTTGAATCTGGATCCAACCTAAAAATCGTTCAAGAAATCCAACCATCCGATTCAGAGTCGAAGATTAGTAGAACCACAATTGTTGGCATGATCATTCGACTTCACAATTGAAATCTTTGTTCATTATTTGTTTAGTATTGTTTGTAAGTATCAATTTTCTATAATTAATCCAGAGGTTTTATAGAGTTCGGAATTCGAGAATGGCGAAGGGCTAGGTAAAAAAAAGCAATTACCATTCCTTCTTTCAATTAATTTATTTTGATTAGTTTGCAATACTATTCAATCGGATGCACAAGTGACTAGTTTCATGTTCCATCAATATTGCATTTCTCATTTCTCTGTTTCTTGGTTTATGTAACATGACAGTTACATATATGTAAATGATACATATATATATATATGTAGCATCTACAAGCTACATATATGTAGCATGTAAAGTTACATATGTGTATCA
>NW_027506091.1:0-99763 GCF_021521415.1 Bidens hawaiensis
TAAGCGACAATATTGCAGCTCCATGGCCTTCATCATCATCTATGGCATCCTTCTCTCTTTGTGCTCCTGGTAATCAGTTGACTTTTGGAATTTTTTACGCAACCTGTTCTGACTTTATTTTATATTTTTGGTTTTTGTAGAGATGTCATTGCCTGCACTACCGACGTCGGATACGGTATACCATGGTGCGTGTTTTTCCTTGAATAATAAATCTTTTGAATGCTTTTATGATTTTGTCACAAAATGCTGTTATTATTATTAATTTTAATTTCTGAAGTGAATGGCAATGTGGGTTTGCAGGCTGCAATGGGTTGTTTTTGGATGTGTTGATGATTGTGGTTGTGCTTTTTGTAGTTCATTTGAACGATTTGTTGTGTGTGTTTGAGTTAGAGACAGTTGGCAGAGTACGTGTATATTTTCAGAGTGGTTTTCAATGTATAGTGTATCCATTTATTATTGTTATTATTATTATTATTATTATTATTGTTGTTGTTGTTGTTGTGATTTAAAAATGGAAGTCTTAAGACAGTATGCTATCGAAGTATGAATACAAAAGACAATAAGATTGCTGTTGCTAAAGCCTATCAAATCATAAGCTAAAATCAACTCAGGTTTTTATACGAGAGGCTACTTTCAACTTGAATTTGGCTATGAACATCTCTCTCTCTCTATATATATATATATATGATTCAACAAAACTCAAAAGTCAAAACACTGTACGTAGCTACAAACTAACTGTAGAGGGGAGAAAGCGAATAACACAATGTGGCTATGGACAGCCACATACCAAATCTGTAAAACGGGATTGAGAGAGAATATGAAGGAAATTCATGGAATTGTCTATTGTATTTTTTAAAAAAGGATATAAAATTATATAGTGTATTTTTGTTAAAAACGGTGCTTATTGTATTCAAACAGATACCTAATCTGTAAGCCCTAAAACTTAATAATAATAATAATAATAATAATATTGGTCGTTCAAAAAATAATAATAATAATAAGCATTTAATGATCTAGTTTATTATTTATAGGAGCTAAAAGAAAATAAATTGAGTTAAGTATTAGTATATATGAACACAGGAAAGAAAATTATTAGCTTTTGGGTGAAATATAGATTTATTTGTGAAGGGCGGGCGGTGTTTGTACAAGAAGGAACCACAAGGCAATCAATCAATCAATCAATCTCTCTGTGACTGTCTGTCTACTGAGTAGTATTTATTTGTTGATGCTGAAATCATCACACTCATTTCAATCCTATATTTCAGTAAGCTTCTTCCTTTCCTTTATTTTCATCTTATTTAACCATCAATTTCAATTTCACACATTTCGATTGCTGAATGAAATATCATCATCAATTAGGGTTTCATTTTCATAATATGCTCTGTTATATTATTCGGCTGTTTATCTCCCTTTACTAATTAGTTACGTACAAATAATTATCAATTACATACATATCTCCATTCATAAAAGTTACGATTCTGAATCCAGCAACGTGTTCTGTGTTGCAGTGGATTTTGAAGTGGATGATGATATTAATGGTGAGGGTGTTAGTTAGCTCTGCTGATGTGGCAGGCGGCAGGACTATTAATGATGATGATGATGTTGATGTTGTTGATGATGGTATGGTAGGATGTTCAATCGGAGGCATGTTTCAGGAAGATCATGATATCAAAATTGATCAAGATGATGATGACGATGACGATGTCGATTCAGAAAGAGGTATAGATCCCTTAGATTTGACTCAATCGGTCGACGCATCACTTTTAGGGGATGAACCGTATATAGGTCAGGAGTTTGAATCAGAAGCAGCAGCACACGCGTTTTACAACGCGTATGCTACGCGCGTCGGATTTGTGATTCGTGTTAGCAAGCTTTCTAGGTCGAGGCGCGATGGGACCGTGATCGGGAGGGGGCTTGTGTGTAACAAAGAGGGGTTTAGGATGCCAGATAAGCGTGAGAAGGTTGTTAGACAAAGGGCCGAAACAAGGGTTGGTTGTAGAGCAATGATTTTGGTTAGGAAAGTGAGCTCGGGAAAATGGGAAATTACTAAATTCATTAAGGTGCATACTCACCCGTTGACACCTGGCAAAGGGCGTCGGGACTTGACCTTTGACCAATATCCGGTTTGTTGATTTCTTACTCAATCCGATTAGTTTTATTTACCATATCTTTCATGTTGCTGCTAAATATGAACATTATTTTTTGGTGCTGCATTCATAGCGTATTTATACGTCATAAATTAATACTAAAGCTAAAGATTTTGTGCCTCATGTTTTGCATATAGCGTATATGATACCATGCAAAGTCACATGATTTATGAAAATAAAAAACCAAGATTTAAATTGAAGAAGCACCAAAAGTTTGTTTGAAATGGAAAAATCTGGACTAGGGGAAATAGATCATGATTAATCCTATGACATTCTTAAGAATTATATGTGGAAAAGTGTGACTGGATCAACACACTATATTTCTCATTTTCTAATATATAGTTTTTTAAAATTACGTTGATATGCGGTGGCCATAATAATAACTGGAAAGGTATATAGTGACCCTAAAACATGTACCTATATTAATAGTAGGACCGGAAGCTAGAAGTCTGATAATAGGTTATAGATCTTTTTAGGGGGGTGGGGGTGGTCCAATTTCCATCACTCACCACACCCAATGGTGGTGTGCCACCTCACCCCACCACATTTCATCACTAGTGATGGAATTTAGTGGGGGTGGTGGTAGTGTGATGGGTTTTGATATATATATATATATATATATATATATATGTATGTATAGAAATAGGTTTTTGTGTGAGTGAAATAATTATATTTAGGGGTATATATATATATATAAAGAGAGAGAGAGAGTGAAAGAGTTTCGTGATCACCATCACGTTGAAATCTCCATCACGAGTGATGGAGCCCCCATCACGGACCACCCCCACCCCCCTTATATTATGTAGGAGGTCTTATTAATGCTTATTAATCCCACATAGATCCTATACTCCCTCATTTATGCTACTAAGCTATAATAATTATTAAATTATTAAAATTACTATAAGAACCTATAGAATTTAATTAAATACTAAGGTACAGTATTTAATTAAATACCATAAATATAATGAATTACTTGCAATCAAGGATCCACTAATTAACAACTAATTAATATCAACACTGGTGGTTGTACTGCCGTTAAATTAACAGTAAAACGTAAACATTGATGTTCAAAGATAATCATAAAAAATCTCTTCTTAAAATTAACATAAAAATCATATAATTCTGTAGACATACACACAAGTTTTTCGTACAGTAGTTAAAAATTATTTAGTGCCTATGGTGAAGACTTGCATAGGTGTCTAGTGTGTGAAAACCTGTAATCAGTTTTCATAATGTGGCAACTACAAATATGATTTCTGCAGGAACATCATTATGAAACTGTATATTACCATACCAGCATAGTAGTGTGTGTGTGTATAATATATGGTAAATCATGATCTGCTTGATCTTTTTTTGCCCTGTCCTGTGTAGACATGTGGTAGTTCTATTATTTAATGCTAGCTATAGTTGGTTTCGTGCTTTATGTCACGGAGTTATTCTTTTGACTCTCGTGCGGCCTTAGAACTTCGTCTAAGTAAGACTATGTGGTTTGATTGAACGAATTTATGGGCAGCGGAAGTCCTGAAGAGTAGTGTTGGTTTCTTGAAGTGACTTGATCGCAAGTATTCAAGACAAGAGTTTTTATATTGTTGGAAGTTAAGCTTACAATGCTTAGTTGTTTACAAGAGTTGGGTGATCTCAAATGAGACCCCATGTCACCTATTTATACTAATTCAACAAGATCTAGAGAGTTCTATTCTAGATTACTCCATACAAAATATCTAGGTAGGATTTCTAGAGATTTCCTGCATCTTGAAGCTTCTTCATAGGCCTAGAAAGATCTTGGTTCTTCCGGGTTGATGTAGCACGTACTAGGCTGTTCCGGAGGGTACCAGGCTGTTCCATACGCATCCGGGTTGTTCCGGAGAGTTCCGGAGTGCATTGGGCTGTTCCGGAGAGTTCCGGAGCGTACCAGGCTGTTCCGGAGAGGGCCGGGCAGTTCCGGGATGTTCCGGATTGTTCTTGAGTCTTCTGAGCTGCTCTAGTTTGCTCCGGATCGTTCCGAGCAGCCCTTGGTGCTTCTTTAGGGTTCCGGAATGATCCGGATGACGCGAAAAATATTGGGTAATTTGGTGGTGTGTGACATCCTCCCCCACCTGATTTCGCAACGCTCTCGTTGCGAGTCTTCGGCCTCTTATGATTCGTAGTGCAGAGATGGTCTTCCTTTGCCGAGTTTCCGCCTCCATTGATGTGGTGTAATCTTGTTTTCCCTTCGTCAGGTAAAGGGCATTTAAGCTTGTTGCTACGACAACATTTGATATGTGGAAGAACTCCATTCCGAGTACGATGTCGTAATCATCGAGTGGAGCTACTGAGAAATCAATTCTTCCTTGCCATGATCCAATCGTAGCTTTTACATTCCAAGCTTTCCCGACTATTGGTTGCGCGTCCCCGTTAGCACCTTTGATCATTCCATTTGTTCTTGTTATTTTTAGACCAAGTCTTCGTGCTATCTCTGGGTTCATAAAGATGTGGCTTGCTCCTTTATCCACCAATGCCTTCGAATGTCTTCCATTTATTTCGATTGTCACGAACCGAAGTCCTTTTCCTTCCGAGTTTATGTTGATTTGTGGGTTCGAATCTGCCATATGTAGGCGCTTCCCACTCGTTTCACGCATTGCATTCAGAACTTGAAGTTGCATTGCCCCAAGTCGAACCTCCTCAGTCTCGTTTGGTTCTTCGTCAACCTTTACAACAACGTTCAAACTGTTTTTCTTTGGGCAATAGCGTGGATTATGCGGCCCATCGCATATAAAACATGCCTTATTGTAAGGTTCGTTGGCGATTTGGAGTGGTTTCTGGGTTTCCTCCTTCCGGAATTGGGTGTTGTTGGGTCTGGCTCCCCCAACCTTAGTGTTGTCTTGGTTGACAACGTTGTTTCTTGCTGGTCGAGTCTCACTTCTATCATGCAGGGACTCGGCCGCAATGATGGCAGAGGATAGGTCTTGAACGTTTCGACGTTCGACCTCATTTTTAGCCCAATATTGTAAGCCATCCATGAAGTTCGCCAATGCTTGATTCTCATTCATCAAAAACTCGACTTCCAGCTTCTCGCATGGAAGGGTTCGGTCCGGAAGAAGAGGAAAAGGAGTTTACCTCAAATCAAGGCAACGCGCGCTCAATCCATCTATCCTGTCTGATTGAGAAAGTCTTTAGGTTCCAGAGTTCCGACCTATAAAGGAGTGAAACCGCTTCCAAAGACTCAGCGATAGGGTAGGCCGTATTCAACTCATGACACTTCCTTCCTAGAAAGAAAAGAAATAGCGGGAAATTTATGTCTTAACGAATCACACGTAGAGATATTGATAACACACATAGAGTTAATGGTATTTCATAACTAATTGATTGAGCAGCAGCCCGTAATATCCGGAATTTCGAGCATAAGGGTAATGAATTCATCGATGTAATCTTTGATTGTACCCTTTTGCTTCAGATTACGAAGACGAATTCTTGCTTCGTATTGGGTATTTTCCGGATAAAACTGGCGTTTGAATTCTTTAATGAAATCTGCCCAACTGGTGATGGTGCACGTACCTTGGTCGATTTCTTTGCTCTTGCGTCTCCACCATAACGCAGCAGTGTCTTTCAAGTATAGGGTTGTCGTAGAAATCTTTTTTTCATCGTCATTGATGCCTACACCCTTGAAGTATTGTTCGATTTCCCAAAGGAAGTTGTCCACAGCCCGCGCCTCTCGTTTCCCAACGAATGGCATTGGTTGGGGAACTTTAACCTTTGTGGGAGTGTTGCTCGTGCTAGCAACTCCATTTCCTACGGCCATCTTGAGAACATTAACTTCGCCTTGTGAAGTCTTGTAGAAATCGTGGCAAACTGAAAGCTCTTTTTCAATATTCTCCATGTTTGTTTTGAGTTGACCCAACTCGTGCATAATCATTTCTTTCATATCATTTCGCATGACTGCGAGGGCAGCTCTGAAGTTTTCTTCTAATTCAACAACGTCACTACTCAATGGTTCAACTTTCTGTAGTGATTCGTTGGTGTGCCCCTTGAATATGTCGAATTCTGCTTGGAGTGCGTCAACATGGGTTTTGTATTCCACTAGTGACGTCTCCACCTCTTCGACGTGATTCTCCACGCCTACTATGAGTTCCCTTGCAGACTTCTTTCCTTTCTTCGTCTCATCTCCAGCGGTGTAGAGAGTGCCTTCGGGTTTTGATTCGGATGCCATCCCGATGAATCGACGTGCTCTGATACCAACTGTCACGGAGTTATTCTTTTGACTCTCGTGCGGCCTTAGAACTTCGTCTAAGTAAGCCTATGTGGTTTGATTGAACGAGTTTTTTGACAGCGGAAGTCTTGAAGAGTAGTGTTGGTTTCTTGAAGTGACTTGATTGCAAGTATTCAAGACAAGAGTTTTTATATTGTTGGAAGTTAAGCTTACAATGCTTAGTTGTTTACAAGAGTTGGGTGATCTCAAATGAGACCCCATGTCACCTATTTATACTAATTCAACAAGATCTAGAGAATTCTATTCTAGATTACTCCATAAAAAATATCTAGGTAGGATTTCTAGAGATTTCCTGCATCTTGAAGCTTCTTCATAGGCCTAGAAAGATCTTGGTTCTTCCGGGTTGATGTAGCACGTACTAGGCTGTTCCGGAGAGTTCCGGAGGGTACCAGGCTGTTCCATACGCATCCGGGTTGTTCCGGAGAGTTCCGGAGTGCATTGGGCTGTTCCGGAGAGTTCCGGATCATACCGGGCTGTTCCAGATAGTTCTGGAGAGGGCCGGGCAGTTCCGGGATGTTCCGGATTGTTCTTGAGTCTTCCGGGCTGCTCTAGTTTTCTCCCGATTGTTCCGAGCAGCTCTTGGTGCTTCTTTAGGGTTCCGGAATGATCCGGATGACGCGAAAAATATTGGGTAATTTGGTGGTGCGTGACATTTAGCTATTGTCCAGGGGTGGTAAACGAGTCATGTTCGTGGGTTGATGGATCAAACCTGACATGAAACTGAAAATCGTGTCATATACACTAACACAAACATGACCCTTTAACCCATAAATTTATTTCTACTTTTTTCTTTTGCATATTAACTAAGAGTGGCAAACCCAACCCAAATGGATTGTTTTGGGTCAAGATGGATAAACTTTAAAAGTAAAATGGGTTAGGATGGATTATAAAAATTCTTCAAGTGGGTCAGGATGGGTTGAAAATATACAAGTGAGTTTCATTTATAGGTTAGAATGGGTCAAAACAAAATATCCAAGTTATCCAAAATGTATCTAATTTAAAATACCCAAACTATCACGTGCGAAACAAAACTCATCTGAAACCCAAAAAACGATCAAAACGAAACAAAAACCCCGAGCCGATTAAAACGAAACAAAAAACTGAACCGAAATAGAAAAACGACCAAAACGAAACACAAAAACCGGAATGAAACCGAAAAACTGACCAAAACGAAACAAAAAAGCGAAATGCAACCGAAAAGCTAACCAAAACTAAACAAAAACACCAAATCGACCGAACCAAAACAAAACTGAATCGAAATAAAAAAACGAACAAAACGAAACAAAAAAACGATATGAAACCGAAAAGTTGACCAAAACGAAACAAAAAAAAAAGCGAAATGCAAATGAAAAGTTGACCAAAACAGAAACACCGAACCAATCAAAACGAAACAAAAAAACCGAAACGAAACTGAACTGAAATAGAAAAACGACCAAACCAAAACGAAACTGAACTGAAATAGAAAAACGACCAAAACGAAACCAAAAAAAAAAACGAAACTGAACCGGAATAGAAACGACAAAAACGAAACAAAAAAAAGTGAAATGCAACTGAAAAGCTGACCAAAACAAAACAAAAACACTGAACCGACCAAAACGAAACAAAAAAACCGAAATGAAACTGAACTGAAATAGAAAAACGACCGAAACGAAACTGAACTGAATTGAAACTGAAAAATTGACCAAAAGGAAACATAAAAAAACTAAATGCAATTTAAAAACCGGATCAAAACGAATCAAAAACACGAACCGACCGAAACGAAACAAAAAACTGAAACGAAACTCAACCGAAATAGAAAAACGACCAAAACGATACAAAAAACTGACACGACACCGAAAAACTGACCAAAACGAAACTAAGAAAAGCAAAATGCAATAAAAAAGCTTACCAAAACGAAACAAAAAAAAAACTGAAATCGAAAAAACTGACTAAAACAAAACTGAAATCGAAAAAAGTTAGAAATCGAAGCCGAAATCGTTGAAACCGAGCAAATATCGAAACCGAACGAAATGAAAAAAACAAAACCGAACCGAAAAAAAACCCCGAAACACTTGAACCTGAACCGGTACAAAACGGTTTTTTTTTTGTTTTTTGTTTTTTTTAATGAACGAGGATGACGGGGGAAACATTTTTGTTATTTTACATTTTGCATTTTTTATTTATATTTTGAGTTATTATTTTTTAATAGATTTTCTGAATATTTTTTGAGGGGTTTTTAAAACCTTTTGTATGTCAACCTTAACTTGGGTCAAGATGGGTTAGCTTTACCCATCTTGACCCATATCCATCTTAACCCTCTATTTTAAAAATCCATCCTGACCCCTACCCATCCTGACCCATCACTTAAATCCAACCCAACCCACTCACATTGCCACCTCTAATATTAACATTAGAATTACACATTTCTAACCAAAAATAAAAGTGTGTATAAAACAGCTAAGGTTAAGCTTCTCTTTTATCTTATGGCACAATCATGTAAATCATGACACAAAACACAATTTTTTAAAGTTATTAAAATAGACTGGTTATACGGGTCAACCTAAGAATCTTCAAGGTTGTCCCGAACCCAATCTGTTTAACTAAACGGGTCGACCTAAACCTGTAAGTTTCACGTTAGGTCGTTTATATAGGTTTTGTATGTTGATGATAATCCATTAACGTCGGGAATTAATAATTTTCCAAATTAATGATGACCAAATTAAGTTATAATTGCATCTCCCTGATGTGTTTACACTCGTTTATTGTAGAACGAACATGATAAAATTCAGGAACTTTCACAACAGCTGGCGATCGAGAAATGAAGAAGCGCAACATACAAAAGACACCTGGAAATGATAATTGAGCACATTGAAGAACGCAATCCGTCTTTATCAAAGAAGATTAAAGACATCGTAGACAATGTGAAGGGAATGGAGTCTAAAGAGATGCAATCTCATAGATAGTTTTTTTCTCCTTTTATTGATAAAAAGAACATAAATATCAAATTATTCATAAATAGTATCATTTTTGGTGTTACTTGCTTATTTGCAACTTTGATTACAGGTAAACATTTTCATTTTTCTTACAATTTTATTTTCAAGTTAGTTTGTAAAGTTTTGAATGTTAAAAGGAATTCAATGGTGCATACAATGTTTTTTGGGGCCTTTGATGTCCTTGAAAATTTCATCAATAATTAGCTTCATTTTGAAGTTGGATTTTGCCAACAATTAAATTTCCATCATTCTAATGAAACAACACTGAAATTAATTAAGAATCATATAAGCAAGTAGATTTGGGTGTTTTTCACAATTTTTTTTGTTGTGAAAAGGAGGGGGGCAGGTGTGTCGCGCTGTGGTTAATTGTTGGTGGAAGAAGTGTGGAGAATTTCTTCGGAAGCAGGGATCGTGATCAAGTGATGAGTTTAAACACACTAATTGATCACTTAGGGTTTCGAGTTGAGTTGGAAAGTGCCCCCCCCCCCCCACAAACAAGAACAATGTTAATACTTTTTCTCAACAAATGTTTGAACCTAATAGAAACTAGCTGCTATCGAACTTTGGTTTTTATAAGTTGCTAGTGTAGGTGTGTGTATACATATTTGTGCTCCTCCCCCTTAGTGGTAATGTGGTATCAAGTCTATTTATATACATCTTTTCTTTCAGAAAAAAAATCATGATTTATGACTTTGATTACAAAATGTTTTTGTTTGCGTGTACATGATCGATCTCTCGTTCCACACAATTGGAAGTTTTGTTTTATCAATTGATATCCACCGAGTACTAACACTTGGTATCAGAACCTTGGTTTAAAGCATCTGATTGATATAACAACTCATTTGATTCAGATTTTGCTCTTTATTTCTTACAAGTAGAAGAAAAGCACTAAATACTTGACTCGTGGGAAAGATTCAAGTAGCTATTGTGTAAGTTTCCTCATAACAGGGTATGGGATTGTGATTGAATCAGACTACAACCTACAACATTATCACTCATTCGTCCCCTGATAAACTAACACGTTAACATGGCACGAGTTATACAGCTAAGACCTTTAGCTCATTCAGAAAGGTAGACATTATTATCAACAGTGTTTCCGATAACTATGCATCTTAAATTCTGTTAAGAATTGAATTCAACCTCTGAAGCTTTGCTAACCATGGGGTGGTTTTATACACATAAAAATAAAATTAGATATGATCTTGAACATGGTGAAATAACAGACATCAAGTGTAGTTATCTTCATATCTTTTGAATACGTCTAGATATCTTAGGATATTTGGACGATGAGACCAACAATTTAGTAGTATTGGCAACAGCTGTGAAAGCTTTAAGCTTTCCCGGTCAAGTAACTTCGGTCATAGATGGCTCTAGTCATGAAACTCTTTTCTTATGAGGTTTATGTTGATGAAGATCCTTTGATCAATGCACTCGTTTGCAACATGCATATATATGTTTTTGGCAATTATGATGCCATGTGTTAGGCATTTATGTTTTAGGGTAACGCAACATTATGCGCTCCTTTACAAAATGTAAGCACGCTTTTGGCAATTATAACAGTTATAGACTTGTAGTAGTTATACCACCATGCATTTGACATTTATGCTTAATCAATTAGGGTAACACAATAATCAATTATCACACTATCATCGCCAATATTCAACTGGTTACATAATGTATATGCTTCTGGCAATTATAACGTACACCACCAGAATTATAACACTGCAGCTATAATACAGCGAGCATGTCCAACATTTATGTTTAATCATTTACGGTAACACTGACCATTCACACTAGCGCCATCCATCACTTGGTCATAAACCCGCCTCTAAAGTCTATAGATTGATTGATACTTTCAAACCTTATGAAAAATATAGGTAAAAACAAGTGTTATAAAGTTGGTCCCTTGTCTAACTCTTGCAGAGTAAACAGATGGGAAACTCAAAAACGTTTTAAGGATCTACATTGCTTACTTCTAAAACTGAGTTTTTTAACACTTGCTTAGCTCAAACCCCATCTGATTTCAGGATTTTCGGTTTTCAACACAACCGAAACTGGTTTTTGAGAACCGAAAATTCTAAACGTAAACAAAACCGACGGTTTTGAATATGGGTCTGTTATTTCCCATGGAGGCAAGCAAGTACTTCAATCACCATAAATGCTACATAAAATAAAACTCTTATAATTCACAACTACTTGCATATAATAATAAATAAGAAAAAAAGAACACTTAACACATACTTATGTAGAGATACTTCAAACTAATTCAATTATAACAAATCCAAAATGGAGGTCTTAAAAGATGCATGCATATAAACATCAACTATCCCATCTGCCAAAAGTCGCCTACAATAACCAACCGACCATATCTACTTAATCCTTGGACCCATGATCGTTAGCATCCGAATCATATTCTTTTGAGCTTCTTGCTTTTTGGTCACCGCTTTGCCCCAGCTGCTGCTGATGGAGGAGCAACTGCTGCTGCACCAGTTGGTGTTTCTGCTGCAACTGCTGTTTATGAGACTGAATCTGAAGCTGCTGAAACTGTTGGGCAGTTAACATGGTGTTCATCGCTTGATTCTGGGGGTAAAACGGTTGGAAATTCATCATCGCTCCACCATTTGCAAACCCGGTTAATGTTTTCAGATGCTGGATTTCCTCTTTTAGTGCATAGTTTAATGCTACATGCACCAATGATATTATTATTAAACAATATGTAATGTAAACAGTAAGACATGGTTTAAGAACTACAATAGTAAACCTAAATCTAATAAAAAATGACAATTATTTATCCATTTTTAGAATATAACATTCATTCGTAACGTAAAATATGTTTAAATAAACTACAACAGAAACCTAAATATTTACAAAAATGACACTTTTTTGTCCATTTTTTAAAATGAAACATTAACAAGTAATTTAATATATGTTTAAAATCCTATAATAGTAACCTAAATCTCTGCAAAAATGAAACACTTTTGTCCATTTTTTAGAATAAAACATTAATAAGCAACGTAAAATATGTTTCAAAAACTACAATAATAACCTAAGTGACTAACTCTTTACAAAAATGGTTTAAAGATTATGTGCATTTAACAATACGCTTTGGATGAATAATATTTAGATGTTGGTAGATCTAAAGTGCATTATTAAGTGACAAAAACAATTGTCAACTTGGTCATTTTGCATAGTAAATGAGCTCGGTATCTCTAAGACAATAACTACTACTAGGTTATTACACAACATTAAGATAAGGGTTTATTTACAAGTCGACTAATATTGAAAACCTTACCATCTTGCAAGTGAACCTGTTGCTCCATGGTTTGTAAACGCACCCTCAATTCATTGTTTTCAGCTGTCATGCAACCCGTATCTCTCTAAATAAAACAAACATTTGGAAAGCAAGATCATTTTGTCAACCATAAAAATATTACCAATTCAAACCAGTCATTTTTATTATTATTATTATTATTATTATTATTATTATTATTATTATTATTATTATTATAATCAAACTAGTTTTCATTCGCAGTTTCACACATTTGAACGTTAAAAAACAGATACTGGGTTAAAATTTGATTACAAGAACTATATTATGGCAACAATAATCAAGACCCCTTTTTAGGGGAAAAAAAAGGATTTGAAGGATTATATGCGATTAAATACATTCTAGATGACTTTCAGTGCACTTGATCTAATTGACCGTGTTCTATTTAAGTAAATATTTTAGGTTTTGCCAGTTAAAGATGAAAAGTTAACCTGCAAAAGGGTGAGCTGAGCAGACAATGAGGTTGCTTCAGTTTGCAATGCCTGCACTTTCCTTTCAAGCTCGGCAATGTATCTCATCTTTCTTTCCTTTGACCTTGCAGCTGACTGCCTATTGGCCAGTATCCTAAAAACCAAAAGTAAACACTTAGCATACATAACTTCAAAATTCGGTTTTTGGGTTTTTAAATATTGTACGGTTTCGGTTTTTTAGTTTCACCATTTGGGTTTGAAATTTTGGGGCAAAAAAATTTGCCCAAATAATGAATTTGGACTAAAAACTTTGGTTATTTAATGATTAATTGATTATTACACATTTGATACTAAACCTTTTGAAACACACCACTAGTTAATTTTTTATAAATTACTTAACATTGAATAATAAAAATTACAATCCATAAATTGAATAACGAAAGTCAATATTTTTTTTTCAGTTTCTAGGAGTTTGTATAAAAAATGAAAGTCAGTTCAATTCGGTTTGGTTTTTCGGTACATGCAAAACTGAAAACCTAACCGAAACTTCTGTTTTTGAGAAAAACATATAACCAAACCCTCGTTATTGGGTTGAGTTTTGTTCTTTTGGTTTCAGGTTGGCCATTTGCCCTAACAAAATGATTGAACCCAAAGAGTCTAGTTCAAATCATAAGACTAGAAGTAAAAAGCATCAACTTTAGTTAATTCACCTTTTTGCCCTCTTCGGGTCAACAAGAGCCAGCTCAGCAAGCTTAGCAGCAGTCATAGCTTTCTTAGGTTCAGAAGGTGTTTCTTCCAGCATTTCAGGCTTAATCGTGGTCGACCCATCCATGGACTGACTATGCTGATGCCTAACTCTGGGCCTCTCACTCGATCCTGAGTCCGCAGCCTCAGCCCCAGTTCCCAAATCCACTGAAACTTGATCCGCAGCCGAAGACGACTCACCAACCGAATTGATCTTATCCATATCAAGATACATCGAAAACAAATCCTCTTCAGTTTCATCCGAAAACATAGGCCCGTCAAACCCACCCACCACACCAAGATCGCTATCGAAGCTAATATCATCGGGTAGAGTCAGAATCTCCGAATGGGCCCGTCTATGGCCCAAACTCCTAGGCGGGTTATCCGGCATTTTGCTGACATCATGACTAAAACGGGTCGGGTCAGTAGTACCCGGTCCAATAGGGGGCAATGGGGTTGATCCTAACGGCTCCGGCTTCACACCGAAACTGTTACCAGACGGCGGTGAATAAACCGAGTGTCGTCCAGATGGCGGAAGCGAAATCCCACTAGGGTTTGGTGACTTATTATTACTATTATTGCCACCATCCTTCTCCATTCACAAATTTCCTTAACAGAATCTTGTTCAAAATAGAAACCCTAATTCAAAAAACATCAATCGTCAACTAAAAATCAAAACCCTAATACAAAATTGAGAATCTTGATTATCCGAATGCTCAAAACAAATCGTAAATCGAAATGCGGGTGAGTTGGGTACTGCAACAGTTGATGAATGCAGGTGAATAGTGATAATAAAGTAAAGATCTTGATGAAAAATTAGCAATAACTTCCTCTACAGATTCTTGTTAAAATCAAAACCCTAATTCAAAAAACATCAAAATTATCAACTAAAAATCAAAACCCTGATCCAAAATTGAAATGGTGGTGAGTTGATGAATGCAGGTGCTAGCAATAATAAAGCAAAGATCTTGATGCAAATTTAGCAAGAAAGTGTGTGCAAAAGAAATAAATAAATTAAAAACAAAGTAAAAAAGGTGGGAACTGTTACCAGTGTAGATCGATGCCCTATGAAAGCTTTCGAGTGCGATAAAAGGGGAAGAATATTGAGTCAAAAGCTTTGGACAATGCCTTAAACAAGCTTATTATTTTTATTTTTATTATTATGTGATATCTTTCACATTAAATAGTTTTCTATAAATTGTCTTTTTTTTTAATTATTTTGTTTTTTTATTTTCTTAATAATTTTAATTTTAAATAGTGGGTGGGGTGGAGAGCATGAGGGAAGGAAAATAAATACAAGACATGTGAAATAAGAACCGTTCATTTCGATGACACTTTTTTAGGTGTTTAATATTTTATATGGATGTCCAACCAACAAAATATAAAAGGTGTTTAGAATTTTTGCTCATCTGGTAAGAAAAAGAGATAACACGGGGTAACATCTTTGCATTTGTTAGATATGTAAAAGTAAAAGTGGAGGACCAAATATTGTCGTCAATCTCGTCAAGTGTTAGAAGAATGATAAAATTATATAAAAATATAAAGTTGTTATTGAAAAATCTCAAAGGTAACTTTTAAGAAAATAATGGTTGTACTACATACTAAGTAATTGAGTAGTCGACACAAATTTATAATTGGGGTATTAAATTAAGTGTGATTACAAATACACGTTCCATTATCATCACATTTGTTTATAATCTAGTGCGAGCAATGTTTTCATAACCGGACCGGATAGCGAACCTGTCGGGCAACTGGTTCATCGGTTAAACCGGTCGAACGAACTCGGCTTAAAAAATGCTAGAAAAACAAATTTTTCAAAAAAATATTTTTTAATAGGAAAACCGGTTCAAAACCGGTTCAACCGGTCCGGTTTTCCGGTCAAACCG
The DNA here is from genome assembly GCF_021521415.1 of Bidens hawaiensis. Taxonomy (NCBI): domain Eukaryota; kingdom Viridiplantae; phylum Streptophyta; class Magnoliopsida; order Asterales; family Asteraceae; genus Bidens; species Bidens hawaiensis. The sequence goes on from NW_027506091.1 coordinate 15,734, forward strand.
GTGAACCGGTTCGGACCGGCCAGTTTTCTGGATACCGAGCGAGCAACATAGAACCGGACCGGTTGGTGGACCAATTCCCGGTCGAACCAGTCCGGTCCGGTTTTGACAACATTGAGTGCGAGAGTTAATATTGAATACACATGCATGTAAGTTGATGAAAAGGCTTTAATAGATAATGGTTGACGTTAATCATGTTTATTGCTCAAGCGTTATTCAACCAATGGATGTTTATTTCTTTTTGACCGGGATATTGTAGCGAGGCACATTATGTAAGCATAGTCGGTGTGCCACGTCTTTATACGTACTACACTTGTGTACGTAGCGGTTAATGCTATCATGTAATAGAGTTGTGGTTGTCCAACACCTTGTCACATGTTTTTGGTGGATACCAATGTTCAGTTGTTTATGAACGGACATCGGACCTATTGTAGTTATTGAAAATGTTTGGATATCTTAGGATGTTTGGATGTTGAGACCAACAAATTAATATTGTTGGTAGCAATTGTGTTGCTGCCGATGCATTAAGATTTCGGAAAACGTCCAACTCAAGTAATGGATTCTCCAAGTCGTTAAACTATTTCTTTTATACTTTATATTGATAATGATCCCTTTGATTCCATACGCTACGCGCCTTTACAAGATGTAACCGATTCTTCCAATTATTACACCTATAGGCTTCCGATAGTTAGAGCTTCAAGTGTCTTATATTTATGTCTAATCAATTATGGTAACATAATAATTGTCTATTCTCGCATAATACTATGCTACCGCAAATATACTCCCTTACAAAATAGATGCACTTGTAGCCATTTATAGCAGCTTTGGACATCTAAGAATTACAACACCGTTTGTCATGAATTTATTCTTAATTAATTAGGGTAACACAACATTTGACCATTTTGCATAACACACCGCCTTCATCAGGCACTCCCTTACATCATGTATACGCTTATGAAAATTATAACTCTCGTGTTCTGCATTTATGTAACACGATAATTTGACCACTTTCCCATACTATACTCCCTTGCTACATGTATATGCTTTTTTAGAAATTATATAGCACCTCTAGGCTTTGTGAAATTATAACACCGCGTGTCTTGCATTTATATTTAATAACACAATAATTTGACCATTTAGCAAAACACACTACCGACATCACAAAATGCATACGCTTCTGGAAGTTATAGCACCTCTTATTTCTAACAATTATAACTCCCATGTCTTTTATTCAGGTATAATCAATTAAGGTAATGCCATTATGCACTCCCATACTAAATGTGTACGCTGTTATATCATGTCTATGCTTCATGCAATTGTTACTTTGTTTGTCCTGCATTTATATTTAATTAGTTAGCTAGGGCAACACAACCATTTGACCATTTTTGCATACACTACCGCCGTCATGCACTTCCATACAGCATGTACACGTTTCTAACAATTAATGCACCTATAGGCTTGCTGTGTTTATGACACATTGTGTCCTGCATTTATGATTAATCAGTGACCATTCATTCATGCTAGACTACCACCATCATGCGCTTCCTTACACAATACCTCCAGGCTTTTAGAAAATTATTACACCATGTTTCTTGTATATATGTTTCATCAGTTATTAGAATAACACAACAATTTGACTACTTTCTCATATTACACCAACTCCATTATGCACGTTGATTTGTGAAAAGATATATATAATGAGTGGCTCCCATTTCACGGTGGGTTCGTAAAAATTAAATCTAACCTGCCTAATACTGATTATATTTTGGTATTATTACCATTATTCAAATAATAATAAAAATAATATTAATAGTAATAGTAATTATTTTATTAAATATGCATTATTAATAAATAATGTATTATTTATTAGTATTTACAAAAGATAATGTTACCATTTGAAAAGGTTTTTGTTACCTAGAGTGAGTGTAAGTTATTTTACAAAAGGGAACAAAAATGAGAAGGATGAGAATAATTTGTAGTCACATAAAAAAACTCTTAAAAATAAAAAAATAATAAAAAAAAATCATAACTCAAAATAAAATAAAATAACGAAAAAAGTAAAAGCACAAAAATGTTTCTACCGTCTTTCTCGTTCGCATAAAAAAAACAAAAAAAAATACAATGGTAAATGAAAAATATCATTGTGTCTTTTTGTTTATCATTGTGTTTTGTGTTTATTTTCGTCATTAATTGTGTCTTTTTTCCTTGACATTGTGTCTTTTTTTCTTTATATTGTGTTATACTACTCAACATTGTGCTATATTTTGTTCGTCATTGTGTTATATTTTGCGAAAAATGTTTGGTAAACCACGAATGTGTTTCTGAATGCCGCGAGTCTCGGGGGTTACCAAGTGGGGTACAATTCGGCTAAGCTCTTGGAAACGGTTAGAGTAGGTGGAGTTATCCCCACCAACCTGTTTGAGTTCCCAAAACTCGGTCTCAAGTCTTTACAGTTCGTGTTCCGAGCAGAACTCCTTCTTTATTGCCTCATTGAGTTCTTCCCAAGGCATGGCTATGACCAAGTCGGACCCTTGGTCAGTCCTCAAAGCATTCCACCATGTGACAGCTTGACCCTCAAACTTGCTCGAGGCGAACTTAGTACGTTTGGCGTCCGGACATTCAAAGTGGATGAAGACATTCTCCATTTCTTCAAACCATTGCAGCAATACGGTGGCGTTTTCTTCACCAATAAATGACGGGGGCTTAGTGGTCAAGAAGTTATGGAAGTCATAGTTGCTCGGTGAGGCCGAAGTGGCAGATCCGTTGGAGTTGAGTCTTTGGATCTGAGTGATAACTGTGGGCATAACAGCAACAAATTCCTTTGTGATCCTAGCAGCCAAGCGGCGATCATGAGAACCAGATGAACGTTAGTGACGACGGTGATTTCGGAGTGAAGACATTCTATGATGATCAAAAATAAAGATTTATAAGGTGATGGGAAAATCGAGGGAATCATTTAAATAATAAAGGGTTAGTTGTGTTATGATAACTTTGTTCTTGAGAATAGGGGATATTATAATGAATAAAAGTAAAAGATTTTAAAGTAAGGGGGTACATTGCGTAGGTATTTATGGGTTGATGTAGTAAAATGATTAATGCGTGGTAATAAGAGGAGGTCAGTTTAAAAAGTTAAAATTTAATTTATTAATTTAACTTAACAAACAATTAACGAAACAAAATTTGTGTGTTGGCCACCCATGAGCTTCCCATGACAGTTTGAATGGCCCAACGGACTAACGAATAAAAACAAATGAGTTGGACAACCCATGAACGGTACATGACATTTTAACTGTCCCGACTAATTAACAAATTAACAATACAATGGAGTTTGTCGGCCCATGAGCGTTACATGTCGTTTTGACCGACCAAACTAAATAACGAATAAACGAGAGAAATATGAGTAGGTGGAGCATCTCGTGAACCACAACGTATGATGAACTCCAACAAAACATAAAACAAACTGAGAAATGGATAGTGCCCATGGGTTCCATGGATTTTTCACCCATTTAGCCATTTAAATAACAAAACATAATAATCGGAAAAACCAAATTTAGCCACGAACCACCGTGAATTTGGTTTAAAATAACCTATGGTGTCGGTCACATGACAGTTGTGTTCCCGCTTTAGCCTACAAGGTCGAGTACTGTGGCCAGGTTATCCTCCAGGTAAGGAATATCGTCTTAACTTGGGTTCTCGGAACCGGTTTGCCAAGGCCTAACTCACAGTACTCTTCCCCTTCCAGTTACGACATGAACTTGTCACACTACCTAGCCTTAATGTGAAGAGTAAAAAACAAAAGTAGGGAATTCTTAAGGAATTTCCCAAAAATAAAAAGGCAATCTAATTACGAAAAGTTTTATTTGATTGTTGAGGCATAGCCTCAGAGTTGTGTGTGTGCATAACAATATAATAATAAACAAAGATAATTTAACTAACGCCCTGTTCTTGAGTTTTTTAACTAAGGAAAGAAAAGGAAATGAGAGGGAATGATAAGAAAGGGGAGGGAAGGGAAGGAAATTTTTTTTAATTGGTTGTGTTCTTGAGTTGGAAGGAAATTAGAGGAAAGAAAATGATAACTATGTTCTTAAGTTGGATGGAAAAAAAGGAAAATAACACTTTTACAATTTTAACCCTCATCCTTCATAAGCAATTGTCTCCAAAAACCGCTTATTAAGAAGACAACCATATGGATGGTAATATTAAGGATGGTTTCAAACTTCGTTAACAAAAGTAAACAACAACTAATAAACGTTAAATTTAAAAATAATTATGTCGCTAATAATCAAGCATCACGTTTCATGCGTAATCCGTAATCGTCAACCCCTTTAAAGTTTAAAGCCCCTCCCACCACAGTAACACATGTTGGACCCCTCAGCTGTCCTACTATTTTCAACCACCTTCAATAATAATAATATAAAACCAATCACTACAGCAATCACACCATCAACAAACACATCTTCATTTTTTTCTGTAACTCTTTGCAATGTCCAAACAGACCTACAAAGTATGCTTCTATTTCCGTCGTCGGTTCCGTCTAGCTGCCACGGAAGCGCCGCCGCAGATCAAGGAGTTGTTCGACCAGTACCTGCAGATGAAGAAGCCACAGATGAAAAGGGCGATAGTGTTTTTTAATGGGTAATATTGTAATTAGATGTTGTTTTCCTTAGTAATCAGCCCAAAAATGGGAGGATAACTTTTTAGAAAAATACTCTTATTTAATCCCCCCTAACTCCTCCTGTTCCTTTCATTTCTCTTCTTAAAAAAACTCAAGAACACCCATGTTTTAATTATGCTTGGTTTTCCTTTCCTTTCCCTCCTTAAAAAAAACTCAAGAACAGGACCTAAGGAAAGATGTAAACAATTAATTTTTGAACACATAAATGCAAACAAATAAGCACGTATGTGGTTCCTAAGCATGTTACTATGGCACAACTAACGACCTATCTTAAATCTTCGGCTCTAATACCAATCTGTCACACCCCAACCTACGACAGAAATGCAGGGGCGTGAACTGATTGCTCACAGCTCTTAATGTACTATCATGCAATATTTGAAATTATAATATCTATTAAGTTAAATTCAAATGAAACCAAAATATTCAATACAAAAACCCATAATCAAATAAGTCAAACAAAACAAATGCATCAAAGATTTAGAAGTCTTGTTTATTTTCTCTATCTTGCAAATCCTAAGTTTTCTTCCAAATCTTGTTTGAACATCACATCTCACGATGACCTGCATATGCGTTAAAAATATATTTGTAAACACGAGGTTGAGTGAGTAGCACACCAGTTTTGGTGTATATATAATAAATAAATAAACATGCAACAATGTCAAATGAGATAAGCAATTCAACCAAGAGCATATAAATGAGATGTCGATAAGGACGATGCCAGATAAACTGGACAATGGCTATTACGACGGTCATATGATCATAATGTTCTGAGATTATGCTGGACCTCTCCGAATGCGATTCACATAAAGCATGTAAGCACATAACAAGTAATGTATAAAGTGTTAAACACAAGTGACAATAGTTGCAATTTGTGTATTAAATAGTAGGAAAATAAATAGTAACGCACACGTCCCCAAAATGGTAAAAATAAGTGTAAAGGGGGGAATGTGATACTCACCTTATTAAATGAGCAAATGAGGTTAACAAGATAATAACAAGAATGACGAAAGCGATTCACACATTGAAGATATAGTCTAAGAAGGAAATTAAATGCGGAAAATACTATATTAACGAATGAGAGAGAATATGAGAGTTTGACGGATAACAAAAGGTTTGAGATGTTGATTTATTATTTTGTTAAGTTACATATTATTTAAACTTGTCCATTGATCTTCTAGTTCCTATTTTATTATTACTCGTTATAAAGAGGTGATAAAATATATCGTTGTAAAATAAATTAATTCATTAAATCATATAATGATAAAATAAATTTAACCATTTGAATGTATATTAAATTAATTAAATCTTAAATAATTATGCAAGTTCCATTATATATATATATATATATATAGTATATATATATATATATATATACTAGGTTACTTACCCGTATAGTACATGGGTTAAAATAAGTAATTTTTTTAAATAATAACATAATGTGAAATACAAAAACAAAATGTATCACATATATAAAGATATATTATACGATAAAATAATTACACATTACGCAATTTGGAAATAAAAAGTTGTTAGTAAATTCATAAATCATAAATTATTTATTTGTTATTTTCTATATCAAAATTTAGTTGTGAATGACTGCTTTTTTAAACCAACTCGTGGACCAAAACTCATTCTAATCTTAAATTGTTTTGACATGAACAATGTTTAATACTTTAACCGGTTAAAGAAACCCACCCGTTTCGTATTGGTTACTTATAAAAATCTAATATTAATAACTAATGCAATATATTTTATATTAAACAAATTAACATATTTATGATAATATTAATTCTTTTTAAATTAAGATGGAATTATTAAAAATTGAAAATGAAATATTAAAAAGAGAAATGTAATTAATATGAGAGAGAGGAGGGAAAATTTTGTAAGGATAAACATAATGATAACATGTGGCATTAGAAAGTTTTATTTATTAAATAATATATATATATATATATATATATATATATATTAAAATACATATAGGAAAGGCAAATGGTCATTTTACAAAAAAACTCTTAAAATTAAGAAAGTACTACTTATGATGCATGTATTACAACAACCTAATGCATATAGCCCCTCCTCTCTTGAGCAGATCTTAACCCTGCGTATCCCAAATTCAAAATTCAAAATTCAAAACCCTTTTCAACACCCCCTGATCCGATCCTCTCTCTCATCAAAGACGACTCATGAAGATGTGGTCTGTAATCACACTCGATGATGATGCGAATCAGAAGATGGAAACCAGATCGAGACTTATACACAACGCCAAAGCCAAATCGGTAAGCATCTTTAATCGATTTTCATTCGTACAACCGATTCGTTTGTCTGTTTCTTCCTCTTTTCCGAGTAAATCTGTTTATCCAGGGCTTCGATTTTGGGGTTTTTAAGGTATTTTTGACTATCAAGGGCGAGTAAGCATACTTATTTGAAGTGATCATTCTCTGTCAATTAGGTAAGAAGTCACTCTCAAAGTTCGATTTGTAGTAGAAAAGAGTCATAATATGATATGTGAGTTGTTCTTGAAGCTAATTAGGGTCGTTCTTGGTGTAAAAGGAGGTATGGCGTCTTAAATAGAGTCATAATCAGACACAATTCTTGAAGAATCATCCACGGGTAAGAGAAAAATTACATTTGATACATCAATATTTATCTAATATTAAAGCAATACATGTTTAATTGACATAGTTTATGAATAAATTTAGTTGAAACGTGGAAGTACAAAAGCAAGAATTATTTAGCAGTAACCATCTTCAAGAAATCTTTAGACTTTTGTTCTCACATATCCAATATATATATATATTTTTTTAAATTTTGTTAATATGTGTATGAAATATCCAAATGCTTTCTCAAAACCAGAGCAAATGGATATTTGTTAAACGCGTTTACATTGGAAAAAAAAACAAAAGTTGGTTTGGCTTAATGACCAAATTTGATCGAAATAGCATGTTTCACTTTTTATTTAGTGTTGATAGTTAAAAGTAATCGGTGTATAGTAGGAAAGGAAGGTGGTGTAAAAGTGTACTCGAAGGATAATCTCACTTAGGTGCTCAAATTATTAATCTTTTCAATTTTTATTTATTTTTTAAATATTTTATTATTATTATTATTATTATTATTATTATTTGTATACTTAAACTAACCCATATCACTCTATTTTGCATGTGTTACATACTCTTCTGTCCTGTGTAGCGCAACCGTCTATTTGCTTACAAGTCATACAATTATGTGAAACTAAAGTTACAAAAACCATTGATATGTGATTTTAAATATGATATTATATATATATATATATATATATATATATATATATATATATATGTAATCATGTTCTAAAGTGGCATCTCATGCATATTGCATACATAGATGAACGAACATATCTGTAATAAGTTGAAACATCTCATGCATATTGAATACCCATATATCATTGTTAAGCGTATGTGTTTTTATAGGTTAGGCAACTAGCGTTTGTGGTTTATTCTTGTTGCTGCGCTTCTGATAATGGCTCTTTTCTTCTTCAAGAGACGGATTAAGGTATTGTTTAATTTGTTATTTGTTTTTTGTTTCTTTGTACCCTAAATGTCGTTCGGTTTTAAATTATCATTTGAACTTCAATATCTTCTTCAAGAGACGTATTAAGATATTGAACTTATGTTTGTTTTGTAAGGATTTACATTTAAAGTTTAATACAGTCTTGATCTATTTTAGAAAAGAACATGACGCGTTTATAGTTGTAGTATCAAAAGTCTTCCATTACAATGGAAAATCACTCTTCAAGAGGAAGATAAATTGTATCAGGTAAGTTTTGTTTTTTTTTATCTTTTTCATAATCATACCCCACCTACTTGTACTAAGGCATGCTAACGAACCAATCGATTGAACATGAACAATTAAACGAATGGGGTTTACTTGTCCGTGTTCGCTTGTTAAGAAAAAGTGTGTGTTATTGTTTGTTTACGTTGGTTCGTTAATAGTATAAACGAATGGTTTACGGACATAATACAAATGAACATAGATATATGAACATAGCGTACAACAATTAAAAGTTCAAACTGACACGAATATGTTAGGCCCAAAAAAGTATTAAAACCAGACTAAATGTATAATAAATAGTAACAACTGGCCTGGCATGTATCTTCACGGTATAAAAAGTAAATATGTTTATTACTTATGGGAGTATAAATTAATTTGTTCTATGATTGGCAGTATCTGTGAATTGAGCATGATGTAGAATGGGAATACAGTTTGCAGCAACCGGTTTTGTTTTCTACTTGGCTTCCGATCTTGATGGAGTTTGAAGATATGTTATAGAAGAGGTATCACACTATTTTCCCTATGTATTGATTAGTTTGTGTTAAAAGTTACATTTATTTTTTTGAATTTTTATTCCAGTTAAAAACAGATCAAGGTTTGGCAGGAGATCTAACGCTTTATATCATCATTCTTATTGATGCATAATCTTTGACAAATGTCATCGGGTTCTATCTATAAGTAAGTAATATTATTATCTATTAGTATTTGTGATGCACTTTTAGGCATGGCCTTTTCAAGTAAGATGTTTTTTTTGTTTTTATTTTACAGGTTAGGGCTGCAATACAGCACCTAGATACCATGAACGATATCCTACGCTTTTAGCTAATTTTGAGGGTCCTGCTGTGTAACATTGACCTTTTGGAAATTGTATTTAGTTTATAAGTTTGGATTTTTTATAGTTCAATCTTGTTAGTTGTTGTTTTGGTAGTCTTGGGTGTTGTTCTAACAAGTTTGCATATGATTCAGGGCTATTTAGTTCAAATGAGATTGTTTGGGCCAGTGTATTTAGCTTCAAATATGTTTGTTTTTACACGAGGTTTGGTTCAAATATATTCATTTTATATTCTTTTATAGAGTTGACTTCCATTCTCGGTTTTTGATTTTTAAAATATCAAAATTGCTCCCGTAATATGTTCAGTTAATGACTTTTATTATACAAAAATTGCCCGTTATACGCAAACTATTGACAAATGGCTACTTAAAGGAATTCATGAAGAGTATGCGTTAGTGAAGTAATTAATTAGTTAGACCATCTCTAATAGGATGGTTTTAGAGATTCTTAGAATAGAAAGAAGGTGAGTTGGAAAAGATAGATTGTGATTTGGAGCACAGAAGAGGGTGTAAAGTTCTTGTGCAAGAATTTTCAAAAATGTGTTTGTAATTTGGCATCTAAAAAACATCACCAAAAATCTTCCTATTGGTGATACTCTTAGGTTTATAATTATATTTTTGTAATAATTTTGTTTGTATTTGTGTAAATTATGATTCAACCTGATCGAACTTACATTGACGAATTGAATCGAACTGGCATTGCTTAAACGAATCAACCGACATTCTGACATTGTATGTGACTTGAATCCCGCCGCATCGTGCGGGTTTCTACTAGTATATATATATATATATATGTATATATATATATACAGAAAAGGGTTTAAATAAAAAGAAAGTTTCCTAGGAATGGTAAGAACCAATAGATTTTTGACATGTGGCATTACAACATAAGGTGAAAGAACAAATCTAGAAAACTATGTCGGTTATAATGGTAAAAGAGTAATTCTAGGAAACTATGATGGTTTTTGATAATTTTAAATCTCAACTATTGATTAACATGATCAAATGTCTATGATTTATTGCTAGTCTTCCTAGGAAACTACTTGTTTTTAGGATAACTCTCCCCTGTATATATATCTTCATCTATAATAAAGGAAGAATAATTTTGAACACTTGTCATTCACATAGAGCATTTTGACACGTGTCAGCCATAGAGGTTGTCTGGCTTATGCGTCATGCATACAAGCTCATCACTCTACCATCCTTTTTAAAGAATCTTGCTTTGAAAGCTTTAGGAAAAAAACAACCTAATGTCCTACTTCATCTTCTGTCTCTTTCTTTCAATTTCAAATTTCAAATTCAGATCTGATTAATCCTTTTCACGGTATTTTCTTCTTCCAAAACACTAACCCACCGTCTTCTCTCTTCTAAACAATCCCGTTTTCTTCATCCTCGGGCTCGAAATTAGTCGTCGATTGCATCTACTTCTTACTTGACCACAGTTATTTTGTAACCCGACCTACCATCCTGCTTTTCCATGGATTTCTAACCCTAGAATTTAAGCCCTAATATTGATTGTTAAGCCACTGATAAACATTCAACATATCTATTCTTTCAGTTGATTTATTCACTGAATTGAAAATCAAACTGGATTCACACACTTGTGTTCGATTTGAGAAGGTTTGTTCTAAACTCTATATCGATATCTTTTTGTGATACTTTTATTTGTTAATAATAATCTATATATAAATTAAACAAAGCAAAAATACAAACCCAAAATTAGTTTCTTAACATACCTATTCGACTGTGTTATTTAAATTATAATAATTTGATTTTTTGGTTTTGTAGGGCGATGAATTAAGATCGAGTTTGAGTTGATTTGTGAGAAACTTTTTCAAAAACTGCAATTGCAAAACTTAGATTAAGTATTTGACTCGGGGGTTTTGTCTTTGTGTAATGATGTAAGTACATTTCTTTTGAATATATAACAATAACTTTATGTAGGTTAATAAAAGTTGTTGAAAAGGTTTGTTTTTCTTTTTAATGGAAATAAGCAATGCAACATTACGGGGTGATTAACATAAGTTGATTATGCTCAATTTTTTTTATGTTATGTAGGGATATGATATGAACAAGGAATGCAACATTACGGGGTGATCAACATAAGTTGATTATGCTCAATTTTTTTTATGTTATGTAGGGATATGATATGAACAAGGAATGCAACATTACGGGGTGATTAACATAAGTTGATTATGCTCAATTTTTTTTTATGTTATGTAGGGATATGATATGAACAAGGCATGATGGTAGTAAGAAATGAGAAACATGATAACTGTAGTCAGGTAAAAGAAAATGCATGATGGTAGCAAGAAATGAGAACCACAAGTAAAAGAAAAGAGGCATGTGACTTGATGCTTAATAGTGCTTTGCATATATAGTTTTAAATTAAAGTGGTGTTTTTTTGTTTACAATTTTAAAAAAAGGTATTATGATTATTTTTATTTTAAAATAAGGTATTATGATTATTTTTCATTTTGTGGGTCTTACATACTTGAAGTTCAAAATTTATTCAAACTATAATTTTAACTTAATATAAGATATGTATTTTTCATATTATCAGCTATTTACTTTATTTAATTTTTTAATATTTTTAATATTATATACTAAAATAGTTAAAAAGTTTATGCTTTAAATATCTCACTTACTTTGATGTCTTCAAACACCTTAGAATAGGTGGATTATCCATTTTATAAAAGCCTTTACAAATATTTGATTGAGACTTATGCGTGTCTTCAAACCTTTTTACCAAAACACACATTAGCACGATTTCCAACACAAACATAAGTTAATGGAATTGAATACATGTCTAAAATAATTAAATATTGTAACACATAACAAAACTAAAAAACAATTTACAAAAATTGATTATTCAATAATAAAGTATAGAGTGTTTAAACATTTAAATTTTTAGAAGACATATATATTATTCATACTCATTTAGTCCGAAGAAAAAAGTTAAAAAATCCATCTTCTTAGTAATTTTTCTACCAAGACAAAACATTATTTTTGTTAATATGTATTCCAAATTCTAATTCCAACAACTTTTTTAAATCTGAAAATACATTTTTCATATTTTATATGGTTCTCTTTCGGTTTAGACTTATTCATTATTAATAATGATGTTTTAAAGAGTGCACCACAAATGTATTAAAATTTATACCAATCACGCTTATTAATATAATTAGGTTTAAACTAATTTTTAAATAATTTTTATTCTATATACTATTTCTAAATTAATCATTATATATATATATATAACCCCGGGATAATTTTTTTTAAACTTTATACTGATACTTCAACTTTGTATTTTATTTTCTACTACACTTTACATATTTGGAATTGTAAAAGTATTCAAATTATAATTTTAACTCGATATAAAATATGTATTTTTCATATGATCAACTATTTACTTTCTTCAATATTTTGATATTTTTAAGACTTTATATCATCATCATCATCGTACTCAGTATATCCCACCAATAGCAATGCTATGGTAGGGTCTGAGGAGGGTAAGATGTAGACAGCCTTACCTCTATCCCATAGGGATAGAGTGGCTGCTTCCGGTGAGACCCCCGGCTCGATAGTAGTTTTAAATCAAGCCTTGGACATAAGACACATAACACTCAATCATCGGGACATCGGGACATAAGACTTTATATCAAAATAGTTAAAAAGTTTATGCTCTAGGTGGATTATCCATGTTATAGAAGGCTTTACAAATAGTTGATTGAGACTTATGTTATAAAAGGCTTTACAAATAGTTGACTGAGACTTATGCATGTCTTCAAATATTTTCACCAAAACACACATTAGCATGATTTCCAACACAAACATAAATTCATGGGATTGAATGGATGTCTAAAATAGTTAGATATTGTAACACATAAAAAACTCAAACAATCATTTAAATAATCAAGGTACTTTCGAAAATCCAATTCTAAAATCGTCTTTCACATGAACATCACCATTAAATTTGTAAATTGTTAGTTAACTTTCTTTTTTATATACAAGTATATTTTTTAATGTTAACATCCTAACTTTAAATTATATTTCACATTTGTTTTTTACAGCGTCTTCTGTGTTACATTGCTACTAACATTGATGCCTACGATGGGATGCTAATCACTTTGCTCAATCCCCAAGGTTGTAAAATGGAAATGAAACTTCATGGTGAAGTATCGAGTTTGAAGTTCAGATATTTGTAAAAAATAGAGCAACTTCAAGGAGGCAAAGGCATTACAGACCAGTGATAAGTGCATATTTGAATATAACTTTAATGAATTTACTTTGTTGGTTTCAAAAGTTGATTAGTGAAAAAATGTGCATTGACGTTTAAAATGCACGTGGACACGAAAAGCTTCTTTTGGTGACTTTGGGTACAATTTGTCTTTGGTGACTTTGGGAACAATTTGTACGGTTTCTTTTTATGTTTAGATGATTGTATTGCTATATGTGTACTTTTTTTTTCTGAATGTTGACAGTTTAATTTTAAATACTTTAGTTTGTTAGTTTTTGATTTTGTTTATTTCTTTTTATGTTCTTTACATTCGACTCAAAACAAATTATTTAACTTTAAGTAACAAATCTAACTTTTAATAAAATACTCATTGGATAATATTAGTTGACTAACGTAATCTTCAATTTCTTTCTTCTCATAACATATACCGTTAACTATACTACAATTTTAAAATTGTAGTCTTAACATGTATTTTATCTGGCCCGTGTATCACACGGGCATATATCCTAGTATATATATATACACACACACATGAAAAATCATTTTTATATGATTTGAGAGAAACATGAGAAATTTTGTCGGTTTTTAATAAAAATATATTTTATTTACTGATTTATTATATTTATTATTGATTAAAATATATTAAAATAAAAAATTACCAAAAATAAACAAAAACGGGGTGGCAGGGTCTCGAACCCGCGACCTGCCACTCCATAACAAAGATATAAACCAACTAGGCTAACCAATTCTGCGTTTAAACTCTGGAAAACCCTTATTAAAAATAAACAGAAATAGATTAACATTACATATAAACCCTAACAAAATCAATCGGTTAATCCGATTGATGCTAGTTAAATTATGGTTATGGTTTTTGTTAATTAGGTATTGACGATCATGATCACTGATTAATTACCTCATATCACGTCGTATGGAGGTGTAATTGAACGAGACAGTGGACGGCCAAAGAAGGTGATGAATGAACAATTAAATGTTGATGATAATTCAATTATATAGAGGGTTAACGTCTGCTAGGGTTTCAGGAAGAAATCTGTTAATTTAATTGCATTGTAACAATCATATTCTTGTATAACAAGCTCAAGATCATCGTCGGTTCTTAAATAAGAAAGAACATATCAAATAGATTGTGTTAACATGATTAAGTTGTCGGTTAGGCCGTAAATAGGATTTTTAACATACTAGATGATTCAATTACCATGATTGCTAAGTAAATTGTGGTCCAAGACAAATCAATTGAGATCGGGTTTTCGCTAAACGAGCAAGGATCATCGGGTTTGGATCCTGGGTACTGGGTTGGTGGGCTATAACTTATAATACTGGAATTTAGTCCCCAGAGAATGCAGAGGAAAACAATTGGGGTTAAAGTTTAGTTTTAAGTGGTTTTTGCCAAGATAAGAAAGTTATAACTATATAAATAATTAATAATAATAATATAACAATTTAATAAACTCGATAATTACGGGAATTTTATTTGATAAAATAACCCGAACATAAGAACAGGTCGGATAAAGGTTAATAAAACAATAATATAGAAATCCGAGTTATTACATTAATGTAGTGAATTAAATATGCATCAATAAATAATTTATTTAATTCTAAGTGTTAACAAAAGATAATTTTACTCAATGAAAAAGTTTTATTACTCAAATAAATGCATATATGGTTGTACATTATGAAATTATTAAACTTAAAAAGTTTTTAAACTACTACTCTCAAATGTTTTGAAATAGGCAAAAAAAAAAAAAAAAAACACCTTTTTGTGTGTGCGGTTGACCAATAATAATAATCCGAACTTAAAATCTCTTGCCCTGTGCTCCACCTTTTGCCCTAGTTTTTTCTCATTGGACCCCTGTTAAAAAAACTTAACTCAGTTAAGTTTTTTCCCGATTTTAAACTATTGTTTTAGGTCTTTTGATCAAAAGAGGGATACAAGTTGATTGATATAAAACTTATCTCGAAATGGTGCTCTAAACAACTGGATTTTTGTTAATTTCTATTTTAAACTCCCGAATTCAAACAATGTTTCATCGTTTTGGAGCACCATTTCGAGGTAAATTTTACAACAATTGACTCGTATCACCCTTCTTATAAAAATGTGGGATTACTAAAATCCAATATGTCTTTATAATATATAGTATAGTTATAACTTATAAAATAAAACAGTTCAAAATCGGGTTTTAAAAAATGAATACCCAACAAAGCTTGACATGATTGTAAATGTATAGATCATGTAGTAGCACAGTTCAGTAAGTTCAGATATCGAATCCATGAATACCATGAGCGGCTCTCAGTATTGAACCTCTATTGAGTCATAGCTAATAATATGTTTCATAAGTTTCTAAAATAACTATTCACTTAAACATAAATAACTAAATAAAATTACGAACTATGACCCGAACCGAAAACACATGAAGACATAAAATATGGGGAAACAACTAACTTGATTGAGTATGGGTGAGTAGAAAACCAAATTAGCCGAACCGAAACCGAATTAATCGAAAAATCCAAACCAAATAATTAACTGAGGTTAACTTTTTGTTTAAAAAAAACGAATTTTCGGTTTTGGTGATCCATTTTTAAAAATTTGAAAAAACCGAGCTGAGCTGATTGATGGTGATGAAGACTGTGAATAAGATGAAGACTGGGACTAAACATTGAAAATGAATAAAATGATGAATGGAGATTGGGGCTAAACTTTTAGTGTTTTTGTTATTAAGAACTTTGTTAAGTGTTAAACTCTACTACACAAGCAACATTGTATTCGCGTAGTTCCACGTAACACGTGCTTGTTGTTGTTTTTTGAATTCAATATATATGCGTTGCTCTAATACGTTCTTATAAGATTAAAACCCGATTTTTTTTGCAATGTCTACACAAAATTGGAAAAAAAAGCCCGACTATTATCGGACCGAAACCGAAAATAACCAAAAACTGATCAGTTTGTATATTTAAAAAACTGATGACTTCGTCTTTTGTTTCGCTTAATAACTGAATCGTGCTTAGCTCTATGAGTCAGAATCCTATTGACAACTGACTACTCTCGGGATTTACCGACTCATACAATACTAATATTCAGAAGGTGGACACATTTGGAATGCTAAAGACAATTAGACCTCTGGTTTGTCTCATTGACTTTACTATACACACATAATTGTTAGAATACAAACACCGGGATTAGATTTACTAAAGTAACTAATAAACAAATCTCCAGTTTGTCTCAATGTCACGTATATCCTCTAAAGTTGGTACTAGCATCTTTAGGTACAAAGAGATAACCTAGCCTAAACAATCTATAACTCTAAGTTACATAGAATATAAACTAGGAAATACACTACTTGTCGTCATGGAACAAATGTCTAACCTAGTGATGGAACGAGATAACAAGACTTCCTGTCTCGTCCTGTCTTAGAAAGGTGCAAACACTAATATGTGACGGGTTACTAATAGGAATCCTATGGCGAGCTCAACCACAAATCAATCAAGGACACAAAGTACTTGATCTAATGCAAATCCCTAACCGACATGATACACAATCATGCAACCAATACATCACGAGATTCAAATCAATAACCAATATCAAAATTCAACATATAACATGCATAATAGATCAATAAAAAGCAAGTCTTTCAACAATACAATTTCATAGAATCATTAAAAACCCAAAAAGTAATCAAATAACGCCAATAATCATTCAAATCTAGGTAGCATATGGAGTATAGCTACATATAAAAATAACAAACGAAACAGTCAATTTTTTTCTGAAATATCGTAAAAAAAGAGAAAACAAATATCAAACCGAATGTAAAACACGTAAATTGAATGTGTGTTCTTGATCTAGCTTCACAAGTTATATGTTTACGCTCCATGATAAAACGTGGCACCCCCTCAACGAATTCGTTTATAAGATGGCCTTTATTTTTTGGTGGAACACGAAACCCACCAAATAAATCCCTTCTTCATTCCACCTACGGGCCCATTAGAATTAACCTAGTCATCAATTAATTTAGGGGGTGTTTGGGATTCCTTATTTTACCTCCTTATTCCTTATTTAATGCATAAGGTATAAGTTACAAAGTTATAACTTATACCTTATACACTCACAAAACCAAATTTTCCAAACACCTTATAACTTATAACCCATAAATTTTAAGCTATAAAGAGCTTAAATAAGAAATCCCAAACACCTCTTTATTTGCCCAATACAATTATTAATTCTCCCTACATAATCACTTCAATTGTTCATATATTGGAATCCCAACCTTACAAGCTGCTAATCATTCCCATATATCTCACCAAACAAAGTGGTGCAATGAAAGGTTGCGAATGTTTCAAGAGTGATGGGGCTATGCAACCGATCAAACGATGTCGTGTTCGCTCCGTGATATAACTAATAACTTTAACCTAGCTGGGCGAACCTACAATTGTTCCATCTAGATGATGTATATAAGAATATACATCCTTTTAGCATCAAATAATATCTAAAAACTGTAACTTCTATCAACTAATATAGTTCAAATAACTACTTATCATGTTAAAATATATTTTCAGGTGAATCCAAGCCTCAAACGAAGAAACGAATGAAAAGCCAAAGAAAAATCAAAGAAAACCCAATAAAACAGCAAAACACACCCCCATGCATTGTCGAACACGCCCCCATGCTTTCCTGTGCAAGTAAAGACAAAAATCGGAAAGAAAAGACAAAATACTAGACAGCTGGGCACGAGGCCGTGCTTCAGAGAACATGGGGCCGTGGTCACCTTTCAGAAAAGACGAAAGAAAATATAACAGACACCCAAAACACGGGGCTGTGCATCATGAAGCACGCCCCCGTGGTGGGTCAGCATGTACTATCTGACAGAGCATTAAATGCGAGTGGACACCTGGACACGGGAGCGTGCATCATGGAGCACGGGGCCGTGCCTGATCACCCAGACAACCTATAAATAGAGGTGCATGTTGTATTCAAAAGGTGTTCTTGAAAAAAGTTCTATACGGGTTTCACTTATAAAAACACTCACTTTGCACTCATATTGAATATCTTGTGGAGCTTTTAAAGGCTTGGAGGTTATCATCATCATTATCCATCATCATCATCATCCATCCCCGTTGAAGAAGGAAGATTCATCCACATTTGGTTAGATTGTTCTAGTTTGATCATGTGTTTGTTATCTTCATCTCTTTTGATGTTAATAACCATGCTCATTATGAGCTAAAACTCCATTTACTCTTTAATTTCTATGAAGAAGCTTTGTTTTACTTGATGACTATATTAAATATGTGATTTAATTTAGTAGAGTACATGGTTATTTTGCAATTATCCTTTGATGAAAAATGTTTTATCACTTTAACTCAACAAATCAAGGTTGATGATTAACAATCATTCATGATTCACTCATGCTCTTGGAAACTTGAAATGGTAAAAAGAGTACATTGATAAATTATCCAAGATAAAACATGAATCTTTATATTGTACTTAGAAATGATGAGATATAAGCTATGATCTATTTATTTAATTTTGATAATTATGAAATAACATTGTTAACACGATTGCTTAGGTTATCATGCAAGTTAAAGAAATTATATGTTAAAGGAATGTGTAATTATAACCTACTTAAATCAACCAAGGGGAGGTTGTGTGACTAAACTATAACCACCCGAAGTTGTTAGAATTGGTATTTGAGAAATCGAAGTCAATCATAATCTCTATACTTTACTAAACTACTTGCCTACTTAAATTGACATTCTCGTGGTAGACATGAAATTAAGCATGGAGTGACGTGAAAATATGCTGGAGTGACGTGAAAATATGCATGCTACTTTATTCTATGCCGCAGACCATGTTCACTTAGAAATGAAGGGCTATTCTATCATACATTATTAAGGCAAGTTTATCACATTTTTACTTTATACTCATCAAGGAAAAATGGAGTGGATTCTTGATTTTAGATGGTAACCTTCATATAATTGATTTACTCATTTAGAATTTCTCTTCTTGTTCACCTATATATATATATATATATATATATTATATAGGGTTGAGTTATAATAAAAAGAAATAGTTTTCTAGGAAGAGTAAGAATAAATCTAGGCCATTGGATCTATGATCTAGTGGTTGAGATTGTTAGTTTTTAAAATAACAAATAGTTTCCTAGAATTAAGGATTTATCCTACATAGTTTCCTAACTCTAAAATTTGTTTCATTCCTACTCTTCCTACAAAACTATGTATTTTTATTTTAACCCTTTTCATTATATATATATATATATATATGTTATTTTATGAAAGTTTAAAAATCAACCCAAAATGATTATCTTCTCCGATTAAATTAAAACGAAGATTTGTTATTAGAGATATTTGTGTCCACGGATCGATACTTGGTTCTTACCAATACTGTTTGTTGGCCTATCGTCCCAATCCCAACAAACACAACCCAATGGATTACATACAATAAAACCCACTAACAATAGTTGGAGCCAACAAGTTTTAAACATAAATAATTAAAAAAACATGTTCAAAGAATTATATTTGGATTAATAGTGTAACATAATCATTAATCCATGACAAAAAATAACAAAGTATAAAAGCTTACGGGGAGGTTTAAGAAACACAAATCTAAACCCTAATAAGCCAGATCGATATTTCCATCGAGTGTGGGTCATGGAATAAGAATTGGGTTAACTAAAGTCCATATCCGAACAATTTCGACGGTGATGACCTGCAAACAAAACCACCGTGAGCTCTCTACGGGAAGGACTATAGTGGGGGTTTTCCCGTAACCATCCTCCAGCGTGAGAATAAGTACAGTTCTTTAGAGAAGAGAAGTACTGAGCGATTGATGCAATATGTATAGTGTGAATGAATACCTCATGATGATGAGCTAGGTATTTATAGCTGGTGGTTCGGGGGATATGATTGGTGCAATTGTCCCTATCTAAAAGATACTCTTTCTACCTGAATAGACACGTGATGAGGTTTGATAGGAGGTGACAACTAGCCATGTGCATTGTTATAACAAACTGTCCAGCTGTCCTCCTCTGATTGGCTGCATTGTCACGTTAATGTGTTGTAAAACACACCTATTTTCCGCACCTTTTTATTATCTTCTAAGTGCTTAATTATATAATAATTGATGATTTTAACTCGTTTTAACATGATCTTACAATACTTAATACTTGGTGTTTGTTATGAGTTTTACAAGAGAAAAAGTATGGGTTTTGAAAGAGAAAAGAGGCATTTTTGATTAATTTTGAAGACTAAAACTCAAGGCCCGACCCAAGCCCACAAGCTAAAAGCCTTACATGATGTAATATAAGATTATTAACAAAAAAAACAAACCCTAACCAGCCCTAAATCCCGAAATCAACACCCTAGCAGATTACGATCGGGATTTTGGAAGAAGCAAGGGAAGAAGAAAGCTTTATGGGAGACTTGTGGTGGCTGGAAGAAAATAAAGAAGACCAAGGGAGACTTGGTACAACAGCTAGGGACCTTAATCATCCATAAACTCAGCCATATACTTAAGTATTACTCTCATAAACTTTGTGTTTTTGTTCAAAATACATAACTAGTTGATTTTGATCTTTAACTTGGATTGTTTTGCATTTAATTGAAGATTGAGTTGCTATTGATTATCATTGATCATTGAATGAGTTTAATTATGTTTTGGTTGAGTTATATGATGTTTACTTTGATGTATAGCTACTGTCCAAAATTAATGTTGGGCTAAACTAGTTAGTTCTATCTAGGTTATATGAGTATTGTTAGGTTTTAATGAGTAATATGGATTGTTGATCATCATGACTTGAATTGTTAATGAAAATTTTGGTTTAACATTGAATTATGTTGTGTTTAGTGGCTGTGTTTTGACTAATTATACTCATATACCTCTTTCTTTGATTGATTGAATCGATTTTGGTTGATTTTAGCTTGTTTGAACTATTTACTTTGTGTTTAGAGATTGTTTACGGGGTGTACAACCGTAGGGTTTAGTGGGTGTGTTAATTAGTTAAAATCAGCGGGTAGGCACCTTCTTAGAGACCGAGAGGTGATAGGAAGTAGGGTCGTCTCATAACTTTTGCTTGTTAGGATTAGGATCGCGTGAGAGCAGGTTCGGTTCTTGTCGGGTTTGGGTTTGTAAGCGATTAGTTGACCTAGTTTAAGTTAAACTAAATTGTTACTCTATCCTTGGTTGCATAGTATTCGTTTCCATTAGGGTCGTGTGTCATTGAGTCCGAGAGGAGAGTCGACATTAGAACACTTTAGCAATTCGTTTCCCGGTTTGTTCTTAAAATCAATTAAGTGTAAGTTAGGGTTTGTTAGTGAGACCGAGGGGAGATCTAGCTTTTTGAGCGAACCTTAGTCGTGTCATCCTTAGATACCAGTGTCGTGAGATTATTTAATCCATTAGCATGTTAGACCTTCAATATGATTCTTTCATAGGTAGACGTTTTTTTTCATTGTTAGACACAGTCGTTGAGTTTCGTAAGTGTTTTAGTAAGTTAAGTCATTTAATTTAGTTAAAGTAAGTTAGGTCAAGTAGTTTAATTATTGAAAATCATTTAAAAAATTATTATTCTTAGGCGACTCTCGGTTGGGGTTAAGTATTAAAAACGTTTTCACGTGTACTTGTGTTCGATACTCGGACTTCCTTAGTTCTATACTATTAGTGATCGGTACACTTGCCGGTTTTGTGTGGTTTCTTTAGGAGTCTTGTTTTATAAATTTAAAGCTTAGTTGTGAGTTACTTAGAAATAAACATCATTAGACACACATCACACGTGCTCTTCACGAAGGAGGGAATGTCCCTTTCAAGGAATGTTTCAATCAATCTTCTAGAAGAAAGTTAGTTACAACTGCCTTTACTGACGTCATCCAGTTCTTCATCCGCATTTGGGAGGCTTCCGCATTTGTCGGAGGTTCCTTATCTTTTAGGATGATTATTTCTACTTGTGTTCTTTTGGTGTTTGCACTCTGTATATTATGCGGGTTCCGCGGATGACCCGCCGATGTCCTATGAGGGAGCCCTGAATGACCCGAGGATATGATCTCATGAGAATATGAGGCTTTTTGCTACCCTACCTATATAAGTCCCCCATTTGTTGTTTTTTCCGCGTGATACGTTATGTGGGTAAAATTTTGGACTTGTGATTTTTGGTGGGATTTTTGAAGCTTGGGTTTACTTTTGGGAGATATTTATATTATTGAGGATAAGCATGGAGAAGTTTAGACTTGATGGGTCCATAGGCATCAGGGGGTGATGTGACGTCTGGGTCGCCTGTCTATTGTACCAGACTGTACCGCTTTTTTACTTTTTGATTTTCCCACCTGACGTGTCGCCCAATTGTTGGACCCGTTGTTTCTCTTTCCTCTGTACATCTCCCATCGCATTAATTGAGATGAGTATAAATAGGGGTCCTACCGTTTCAAGATTTTTCCATATCCCTTCATCTTTTCCCAGAATTCCTGCAATTGTCTTTCCAGTTAAACACCATAACTCGTTTCAATCCATCTGTCGTAGATCTAATGGCGACCGAGAAGAAGAATTCTCCATCTGTTGATCTCCCTGAGGTTAATTGGAAAGACAAGAATTTCCAAGATCTTGTCACTACTTACGGCCTTGCACTGGAATGGGAACCTGAGTCCCCTATGCCAAAATCCACCGCCGATAAACCATCGGTAGGGAAAATGGCCATCTATGCTGAGCACCATTCACTGGAAACCTTTGGTTTCCGATTACAAATTTTTTAGGGAATTCCCTGACGGGGCACGAGATTCATCTTTCTTATAAGATGAACAAGCGAGGTGGCTGGTATAACTGTTCCATCACTGGCAAGGGGTTGATATATTGATATTTATTTATATTTCTCTTGTTTATTATATATAATATTTTATTTTTTTCATTTTTAGTTAAGATTTGTATACTACTAACATATTTGTGTTTTGTAGATTCCGGAAGTTGAACGTGGTTGAAACGGAGAAAAATGAGTCAAAATATGCTAAAATGAGAAGCCGGAACGAATCACGGTTGAACCAGAAGGATAACCGGTTGGACCGGCCGAAGCCAACCCTTCTTTAAAGTAAGCTGCGCCGCGCGGCCAACTCTTTTCTTCTCTTCACGTTTTGGGTCCAGTTTCACTATTTAAACTAGGGGTGTTTAAAAGTATCCGAATTCGAATTATCCGATAATCCGTATCCGAACTATCCGAAATTTTGGATATCCGAAAATTTGGATATCCGAAAATTCGGATATCCGAAAGCCGGATATCCGAAAATTCGGATTCAGATAGCGGTTTTAGGAATTTTCGGATATCCGAACTATCCGAAATTTTAACTTTAATATATATATATTTTTAATTTTAATATATATACTCCACTTTACACAATCCATTCTCCTTATCTTAGATCTAACTTCTAACCCTAATTCCTAATTTCTAAACACGCCTGTTTCACTCTTAATTTCAATCTGTGTCCACTCTCCTATAAATATCACCATTCATTTCCTTGCTCTCCATCTCTAATCACCATTCACCACTCACCACAGCACCACCTCCATCAGCCGCTGAACTGGCCGTCACCATCACCATCACCATCTCCGACACTATCCATCGTCGGCTGTCTCCACTCTCTAATCAATCATTCGTCGTCCTTGGATTGGATGTTGTATGATTTGTAAGTTTAACTCTAAAACAAGTTGTTGGATTTGATATTTTTTGTTGTTGGAATGCATGTAGTAACTTCTGGATTGAATGTTTTGTTGTTGGATTGTATATTTGGATGTAGCTAGTTCAATTTTAAAGCATGTTAGTTTCTTTTTTCCAGTTTTTTTTTTGTTCCAGATTTTCTTTCGGATATCCAAATCACTATCCGATCGGATATCCGAAGTTTCGGATTTGGATTCGGATAGTGAAATCCACTATCCGAAAGGACCGGATATCCGAAACTTCAGATATCCGATTTTGAACATACATAATATAAACACC
This sequence comes from Bidens hawaiensis, assembly GCF_021521415.1. Taxonomy (NCBI): domain Eukaryota; kingdom Viridiplantae; phylum Streptophyta; class Magnoliopsida; order Asterales; family Asteraceae; genus Bidens; species Bidens hawaiensis. The sequence goes on from NW_027506091.1 coordinate 40,284, forward strand.
CTTAACTTTATCCTGAAAAATACCCTACGAATACTAGCCGAATTTGGAGTTTCTTGGAAGTTAGAATTGAGTTATTTGGCGGTTTTGAAGGCAAGGAATTATCCGGTGAAGAGCTTTACGATCGAGATTAAAACGGGTTTTATCACCTTTAATCTTTCGTTTCCATTATTTTCACCATGTTTTCATTCAATATTGTTTTGTTTGATTTTCTGATGCTAGGCTAAGCATTATAGACTGCCTAGGATATCGATGAACCTTTGTTGATGTTTGATTTTAGTTGGATTATTATTTTTCGTTATGGTTTTATGAATCTGTAAATTGTTTGGTTTATTTAATTGATGCATATGTATACTTGGTTTTGATTGATCTAATTTTATTATTTCACATTATCCTTGGTGATTGTTTCATATGATAGGATTTTTTTAGGTCATCTACTATGTGTTTTTGACTAGTTTGTGATTGAATTCAAATAAGATCATAGGAATAATATTATTAGCCGAACAAATAAAAGTGTGTTGCTAACATAAAAAGCTGTAAGGTGATAGGTTATTTGTTAGATATTTGTTGATTAAGATTGCTATATTTAGTTCTTCGTAAGGAATCCATCTAGAAACCCTAGATTTTTGACAGTTGATTACACTTTCTTAGCAAACAGAATATTTCGTACGGAAAGTAGCCTCCACATGACATTACACCTAGAAACCCTAAGATTTTCTGTGTATCCTGAGTTATATCAATGGAAATCTTTTGAGTGACTTGTGTATTTTCTGATCTTTGTGTTGACTGAGAAACATCTTTGGATATCATTGATTCTGCCTGTGATATTCATTGGGTTTTCACTTAAGCATATTTATAACCGTCTTGTTAACATTTAGTTGTTGGATACAAGGTTGATAGTGATTAATCGATCCTGATATGTGATATTAGAGTTTCGTTTTGCTATTGTGAAGACCTATTTGTTTATGATTGTAAAGCTCTTTACTGAATATTATCTGATTTTGGAGAAGAAGATGACGATGTCAGCTGAGCACTATTTCATTGAGCTGTGACACCACCTTCTCTGTTCTTCATTTTCAGATCCGCAATCATCTAAGGTTTAAAAGTAATCTAATATTAGATTTACCTTGTTTATTGTTTGTTTTGAGTCTAGATCTTGGTTTTGTCCACCTGTTTTCATCACATTTAAGGATTTTATCCTCAGATCTGATTATTTTTCACAGTTTTTTGAACTTTTTAAGTAATTTTCATTTCAAAAATTATTCAAAAATACCAAAAACATTTCTGAACAAATGCATGACCAAGAGGTGTCTACTAACAAGATTCCAATATTGTTAGGGCAAGAGAACTTCATCAAGTGGAAAGTCCTGTTTAAGGCTGCTAATTTTTATAATGACACTCAAATGTGGACCTCCATCGAGAATGGACCCTATGTTGCAACTGATGGTGCTAACAATAACCAAGCTATTGAGAGTCATATGAGGAAAAAAAGGATGAAAAGGCTTTGTATATGTTGAAGCTAGGTCTGTCATGGGAAATATTGACAAGTGTGAATCATCACACAAATGCAAAAGCCGTGTTTGATGCTGTGGTAGAGATGTTTGAAGGAAACACTAAGTTAAAGGACATCAAGAATGATAGGCTGAAGCAACAACTTGACAGATTCAAGTTTAGAGAATGAGAAAGGTTGAAATCTGTATTGCAAAGATTTGTTTCCATAGTGAATGAAATCAGAACAACTGATCTTCCTATCAATGATATTGAAGTAAACAAGAAGCTGCTTTGTTCTCTATTTGGTGAATGGTACACAACCGACATGTTTATCAAGGAGAAGACAAACTTCCCTAATTTCAAACTTGATGATGTTATATGTTTTTTGCAAGCAGCTGAGCATGAGATGACTAAAAATCATATGATAAAAGAAGAGAAACCAAGCTTTCAAGTTGCTAATGCCCTAACTACTCCAATGGGAAACTTGTCAACCAAGAATCAACAAGTTCCCATCATTGAAGAGCCTAGTGAATTTAATTCTGAAACTCCAAGAGTGTTTGTGGCCAGCCAATCTGGAAGCCAATATGGACATCAAAGATTCAATGTCCAGATGATTGATGCTCCATATGTTCCTGGAAACACCAATCGAGGAAATGAAAATCAGGTATTTTTCTCAATGTTCACTGAATCTTATAATGCCTTGGAAAAAAACTTGATTCATACAAGTGTGGTGCAAGAGGATCTAGAGCAGATTGAATATGATGATTTGGAAGACATGAATCTTAAATTGCAAGCTGCCATGTTGGCTGTGAGAAGCAAGAGATTATACAATAGAGCTGGAAGGTCAACAATTTCTGGACCAAGTGACAGGATTGGATTTGATAAATCCAAAGTATTCTGCTACAATTGTCAACAACCTGGTCATTTTGCCAGAGATTGCAATCAACTAAGACAGTTTCAAAACAACAACAATCTCCAAAGAAATCAATTCCAGCCACATAATCACGCTCAAGGTCGACAAAAGTGACAATTCAATAATAACAACTTCCACCAACAAAACCAACAACAAATCATTCCTCAACAACAAACTTTTCAAAGAATTCAACAAATCCCTCATCAAGCTCCTACCAATCAAAATAGAAACAATGTCATTCAGCCAAGAAACCAAGGAAATGTTGCTGTATCTCAACAACCACAAGATGGTTTGTTTGACTAGAGTAATCATCTTGAAGATATTGAGAAGGAAAATGTTGCTTTCAAGTCAAAGATTGGTGATCACATTGAATCCTCAACATCACAGGTACATTCAAATCTCACAACTTCTGAATTACTTGATATGAATGATATATTGAGAAAAGAGGTTGGTCAGTTGAAAACTGAATGTTTTAAGAAGCAGAGTATAATTAATGTGTATGAAATGAGTGAAATAACCTATGAGAATCAAATTAAAGGATTAGAGCAAGAGTGTATGGTCAGTTATGAAACTCAATCTAGATACACCACAGAGATAGAAGGTTTAAAGAAGATGTACCATGAAGAAAAACTAAAGAATACTCAATCTAGATACACCACAGAGATAGAAGGTTTAACTGGTAACATCTGTGGAAAATTGAATAAGATTAAAGTAGAGGAGAAGTATAAAGTTGTTCCACCACCCTTTAGTGACAATTATTCTTTAAAAGTGGACAAGGAGAATAGAGAAGCATACCTTGAATATTTGAAAATGGTATCTGAAGAAAAAGAAGAATTTATTGAGAGTTATAAGATGGTTGATGTTAATAAGGAAGGAGAATTTGTGGTGAGAATTGTTGAAAAAAAAGAGAAGTTAGTTGAAAGATCTGTTGGAATTCAAGTTTCTGTGAAAGATCAAGAGTACAATGTGTCAAGTGAAGATAACTCTAGTGTATCAAGTGATCAATGCTCAAGCTGTGGAAGCATGAAAGGCAAGAGTAAGAAAAGCTCAAAGGACAAGATTCCTTTGTTACCAAAAAGTACTCCCAAGATGAGGATGCAGATGAGAAGAGAACACAAATATTTTTGATATTTGTGGAGGGTCTAAGAGTAAGAATAACAATGACATTCAGACAAGCAAAAAGTCATCTAAGAAATCAAGTATCAAAGTTAATAAGAAGAATGATGAAACCTTCAAAAGTGATGATCATTTTCTGCCAATCTATCCAGTGTTCTCCAATCATGAATTATTTGATGTGGGAGACGTGGAAAACATGGAAGATTATACCAGAAGATGGTTGATACCAAAAAGTGAAAAGAGTGAAAGTTCAATCAAATTGGAAAATGTAACCTTTGTTAAGAGTTCAGTGGAAAGAGAAGATGCAAAGATTGAGGAATTTTTATCATTCTCAATCAACTTTGATGGCCAACTTACTCATCAAAAGACCATTGGAATTGATCCCCCAAGACCAAGTGAAAGATTTAAAAAGGGAAACTCAAGTGAAAGTTTCAAAGGTCAAGTTTGGTGCAAAATCTGTGATGTTTATGGTCATCGCACTGATTCCTGTCAAGAAAGGTTTTCTCCTGAAACATTTCATGTTCTAGACCATACTAAGTTTGGACAAGATTTTGCATTTTACAAGAAGAAATACACTGAGTATTTGAACAAGGGAAAGAAGAAAGATGATGATCAAGTACAAAATGTTGAAACAATTGATAAGAAAAGAAGTTTGATTACCAAGTAACTCAACATAATTCCATCTGTTAAGTCTCAAGACTTTGAGAAATCTTTTGATTCTGAAAATTTAAGAACCAATGAAAGGAAAAGTAAGTAGAAGAAGAAAGTCTTCAAAAGAGAGAAAGGGAAAGAACTTACTAGCGATGAAAAGTTCCTAATGAAAAATGGTTGTGAACCACATGGGTTCTTATGGAAGCCTAAAGTTGAAGCTCAAATGATAATCACCAAAAGGGAGACTATAATTGACGAATGAACAAGCATAATTCCTATGTTGGAAACTCATTTGAAATTGGATATGAGATTGGAGAGTCTTCTGAATTAGTTTATGAGGATCCAAAACCAAATGGAACTGTTGATAATGTTGTTGATGACTTGCAAGCTGAAATAGCTTGTTATTCATCAATTAACTGATCACTTTCTTATAAATTATGCAGGAACAATCCACATATGTGAATGATGTATGGTATATGGATAGTGGATGATCCAGGCACATGACCTACGATAAGAGATCATTGGTCAACTATGAAGAGAAGTTTGAAGGCCGAGTTGCCTTTGGTGGTGATGAGAATGGAGGGAAAATTGTGGGCAAAGGCATTCTCACAAATGGGAAAGTCTCTTTTGATAATGTTTTTCATATGGAAGGTCTGCAATATAACCTTTTGAGCATATCACAAATGTGTGATAAATGTTATAAAGTTGGATTTGATGAATCTCACTGTTTCATTTTGAAACCAGAGTTTATGATTCCACCTGGATTTGATTATGATGATGGCACCTAGAAATGGAAAATTATATGAACTGAGAATGAAAGATGCCATTTCTAGAGGTGGAACACGCTTTGTCTCTAAAGCTTCTATAAATGAAACCAAACAGTGGCATAGAAAGTTGTGTCATGTGAATCTGAAGAACATGAACAAACTTGTTAAAGGTGACCATGTAATTGGTCTACCAACAAGAGAGTTCAAACTAGATGATAAATGTATTTCACGCTGAAAGGGAAAGCAACATAAATCATCTCACAAAACAAAACTCATAAACTCCATTGAATAAGTACTTGAAATGCTCCATATGGATCTCTTTAGTCTTGTGAGTGTTCCAAGTATTGAAAAAAAGATGTATTGTTTGGTGATTATAGATGATTATTCAAAACAGAGTCCATGCTTGCAAATGCATATTTTCCTGTAACATTTTGGGCAGAGGCAATTAACACTACATATTATGTTCAAAACAGAGTCCTTCTCATCAAAAGACAAGACAAAACCCCTTATAAGATTTTGCGCAAAAGAAATCCTTACATCAAGTTTCTCAAGCCCTTTGGTTGTAAATGTTTTCTGTTAAATACTAAAGATTATTTGAACAAGTTTTAATCAAAATCTTTGGACTGTTTCATTGTTGGATTTTCCTCTCACTCAAAGGCATATAGAGTTTATGTGAAAGATCATCTGAGTGTGATTGAATGACCTGCTATCATTTTTAATGAGAATCAGTTCAATACTGTTGATGGAGCAACATGCTTGTTTGATCTAGAGAAGTTGATCAATATTTTCAAAATCTATCCTGAAGATATTGATGAAAATTCTTATAGAACAAGTCTTCCTGAAGCAATTTCTGAAAAAATAAATTGATTTAGTCAAATTATGGTCTAAAGTTGCTGATGAAGATCATGAGTTCTCTTTTAACAGGAAGAATTCTGAAGACAATGAAATTGAGCAAAATGAACAACTTGATCACCCTAAAGATCAAGAAAATCAAGACATGGCTGATGATCAAACAAATAGCCAACAAGATCAAGATCAAACTGACCGAGTGTCAAGATTTGAACATTTATTTAAAACTTTGAATATGGGTAATGATATTGCATCAACATCAAATCAAAATGTTGAAGACGCTGAAATGAACAATGAATCACATGATTTGACCATTGAAGACCCTGATCTAATTGAATCAAATCTTGATTCAGATTTAACTTCTAATCAAGTCATTCAAACTTCTTATGTTGAAAGAAATCATCCTGCTGAAAACATCATTGGTGACCTGCATGAAAGAGTTACCAGGAGTGCCTCTAAAAATGCAAACATTTGTTTGTATTCCTGCTTTCTATCTCAAATAGAACCCAAGAACATTGTTAAGCTCATAAGGACAATAGCTGGGTAGAAGCGATGCCAAAAGAGTTAGCTCAGTTCAGAAATCTGCATGTCTGGGAACTAATTGACAAGCCAAGAGGAAAATTTGCAATAGGTACCAAGTGGGTTTTCAGAATCAAGAAGGATGAAAGAGAAATTGTAATGAAAAACAAGGCAAGATTGCTCTTGGATGTTTACAAGAAGAAGGAATTGACTTTGAAGAAGTATTTTCTCCTGTAGCAAGGCTAGAAGCAATAAGAATCTTCTTAGCCTATGCTGCATCTAAGAATATAAGAGTGTTTCAATTGGATATCAAATCTGATTTCTTAAATGGAAAGATAGAAGAGGAGGTGTATGTCACTCAACCCCCAGGTCTTGAGGATCCTGATTATCCAAATAGAGTATATAAACTTAACAAGGCTCTATATGCATTACATCAAGCTTCAAGAGCTTGGTATGATGAGTTGTCTAATCATTTGCTTGCAAATGGTTTTCAAAGGGGAGCCATTGGCAAGACCCTCTTCTACAAGAAAAGATGAAGAGATTTGCTTATACTTCAAGTTTATGTTGATGATATCATCTTTGGATCAACAAATGAACATATGTGTTTAGAGTTTGAAGATGTCATGAAGTTTAAATACTGTATAAGTTCTATAGGAGAGATGAATTTCTTCCTTGGATTGCAAAGTCAATAAAAGATGGATGGGATATTCATTCGTTAATCCAATTATGAACAAGACATCTTGAACAAGTTCAAATGCCAAGACTTGAAGACTGCTTCTACTCCAATGGACACAAATGAAAAGATGGTAGCTGATGAAAATGTGGAGCATGTGGATCAACATGAATATAGAGCTAAGTTTAGATCACTGATGTACACTACTGCATCAAGACCAGATATCATGTTTGCTGTGTATGTGTATGTGCAAGTTTCCAAGCAAATCCTAAAGTATCTCATATGACTGCTGTCACGAGAATCTTTGGATACCTGAAAGGAAAGCGTGACTTGGGTATTTGGTATCCCAAGAACAATGCTTTTGATCTCCTTGCCTACACATATAGTGACTATGATGGATGCAATATGAGTAGGAAGTCAACATCTGGTGGTTGTGAATTCTTGGGAGACAGGCTGGTCTCATGGCAATGCAAGATGCAAACAACTACGTCAAATTCAACTGCTGAAGCTGAATACATTGCTGCATCTTCTAATTGTGCTCAAGTCCTCTGGATTCAGAATCAATTGCTTGATTATGGTCTGAATTTTCTAAACACTCCTATTTTTATTGATAATACAGTTGCATTATTTATTGTGAAAAATCATGTTCAACACTTAAAGACCAAGCATATTGAAATCAGACACCATTTCATCAGAGATTGCAATGAGAAAGGACTAATAGAAATGAAAAGAGTTGAAACTAGTGATAACTTGGCTGATTTATTCACCAAGCCACTAGATAAAACAAGATTCAACTTTCTATTAAAAGGTTTAGGTATGATTAACTCTGATGAAGTCTGATTAATGATGTATGCTCATATGTGCTAAATGATTATCTGATTAAAGGTTTTGAGTAATTTTACTTGATTGTGTAATATGTGTTATGATCAAATGTGCTCAAATGTACTAGTCTGACTTAGGTATCTATGAGGCTTACGTATGTTTCTATGATTATGATTCATGATAGTTTGACGAGTATGATTAAATCTGCCTTGAACTGTTTGTTTGCATACTTGTCTGATAACTTAGATCATGATTGATGATTGGAAATGATTAGGTGCATAGGGAAAGTTAGACTATGCATGTTTTATCTTGATTAGAACCACATGTTGACCTACTTGTACTTATGCATTAATGTGATCTGCTGATTATGTTTGATTATGTAACAGTTTGCTTGTGTCAAAATTTACTTTTGTGATAAAACTTTTATGCTAACCTGAATATTTTTCAAATAAGTTTTTCAAAGTAAAATATTTTTGACAAATTGAGAAACTTTATGGTGTTGAGACATGATAAGATTATTTAGTTCAAGCTTTAAAGAAGCTTAAAAGGTTCTCAATGAAAATTGATCCAACCTTATGGGAAATGATTGTAGATTGGTTATTTATACCAATTATATGGATTTAATAGGATGAAAAGACTATTAAAGCAGTCATTGATATGTATGGTAGCTTTCCATGATTTGTAAAAACTAAGGTGATATACACAAAATAAATATGCTAAACTTAATGTGGAGATACATTGTTGAAATATGGTTTTAAAAAAAATCTCTCCAAATGATAGACAGAAAAGTAACTATCCAGTCATACACAAGCCTATTGGTATTTGGTCACTCAAAAATGTTTCATTTTATATATGACAAAGAACAAAATTGTGCGATAGTGATTATACACCAACCAAAAGTTGATACTGTTTACAAACATGAGGGTTTAAACAAGAACTACAAAGGTGGGGCATCAATATAAGTCCTAAACACCTTGAATGTAAGGAATGTAAGTCCGTATTGTGTGGCATGTAAGTCCAACGTTCAACCTCAAAGTTTGAAAAGTTTTGAGAAGTTGAATTTATTGAAGAAAATTATAAATGTTCAGTCATGAAAGATATTTTGACCAAATATCAGAGGGCTGAAGTCAATTTGGGATGATCTGGACAAAGCCAAATAAGCATTGAAAAGAGATATGGGATATCATAGTGCAATATGTGTAGGATTAGGATCGCGCGAGAGCGGGTTCGGTTCTTGTCAGGTTTGGGTTTGTGAGCGATTAGTTGATCTAGTTTAAGTTAAACTAAATTGTTCCTCTATCCTTGGTTGCGTAGTATTCGTCTCCATTAGGGTAGTGTGTCGGTGAGTCCAAGAGGAGAGTCGACATTAGAACACTTTTACAACTCGTTTCCCGGTTTGTTCTTAAAATCAACTAAGTGTAAGTTAGAGTTTGTTGGTGAGACCGAGAGGTGATCTAGCTTCCTTGAGTGAACCTTAGTTGTGTCATCCTTAGAAACCGGTGTCGTGAGATTCTTCAATCCATTATCTTATTATACCTTCAATATGATTCTTACCTAGGTAGACGTTTTCTCCAATTGCAGTTAAGTCTCTAAGTTTTAATAAGGGGTTAGTTAAGTTAAGTTAAGTTTAGTTAACTAATTTAGTTAAATTAAGTTAGGTCAAGTAGTTAATTATTTAAAATCATTTAAATATTCTTAGGTGAGTCTTGGTTAGGTTTAAGTATTAAAAACATTTTCACGTGTCCTTGTGTTCGATACTCGGACTTCCTTAGTTCTATACTATTAGTGATCGGTACACTTGCCGGTTTTGTGTGGTTTCTTTAGGAGTCTTGTTTTATAAATTTAAAGCTTAGTTGTGAGTTACTTAGAAAGAGCATCATTAGACATACATCAAGTTTTTGGCGCCGTTGCCAGGGACACGGTTTGAGGCGTATTAAGAACGACTCGAGTTAGGACCTACCTTGTTAGATTAGTTATTTTAATTAGTTTAGTTTATTTTAGTTTAGTGTAGTCTAAGTTTAGTTTTTTTTATTATTATTGTTATTCTTAACTATTTTATCTATTTTTATCTGGTGCCCGTGATCTGTTTCTTTTTGAGTGTTTTTTATAGAAAAAATGTTCAAATTACAAGTTGGGGAACCATGGTGCAAAGTTTGTGGCGGAAATCACTGGGTGCATGATGCTTATGAGAGGAGAAATATAGAAGTCGAGGCACGGAAAGCTCCATGGGAATCACTTGTGGCAAAGCCTCCTCCATACCAGTTTGCATATGATCAAATGGGGAACTTCTTAGGGTATAAAGATTTGTCAGGGAATATATTAGAGCCAACCCCGGAATTGGAGGCAATAATGGATGATGTATTGTTTTCCATTAGAAAGGATTTGGAATATATTCCACCTTTGAATCCACCCTTGTTTGAAACCCTGAGTGAGATTGAAGATACCGGAATGGAGGAGCAGAGAGTAGAGGAGTATGTTCCCTCTTGGGAAGAAGAATTTAAGGATGGGTTTGGTGAAGAGTTGATGGATTTTACCATGACAGATGAAGAAGAGTTTTACCCAATTGGCGATTTAAAGTTGCTTGAGGATCTATTGTATAACGAGCCAAGTGCGGGGATCAAGAATGAGCCTTGTGAGGAGAGCCATGAGGTGGTTGGTGAATCAGTCTTTCCACCTTTGCAATTTGAATGTGAAAAACCAAAACATGAACCGTACTCAATCTTCATTCGGGACGTGTTGAGGTTTACAAGTTGGCTAAAAGAATAAGGAGGATATCTAGGCTCAGAGATGATGGTGCGCAGAAGAGTTCGTCACTCCCGTTTCACTTTAAGGGATCATTTTTTGGGGAGTCTAAGAGTTGGTGGACCGAGTTTCATTCCTATGGTCGTGCCCATAAGAGTTGTGCAATTTTTTCTTCCCGACCAATTGTAAAAGGAAAGTGTTGAGGAGCATCGATGGGAAGAGGATAAAGGAGAAACCTCCTGATTGAGGTTTCGGGAGCGAGTCCGGCTGAAGACTATTCAATAAACTTAGCGCTTCCCGGGAGGCAACCCGTTAATATCTTTTCTTATTATTTTATTTTCATTTTATTTTTATTTCCGAGTTTTCTCGGGTTTTTCTTCTCTTACTTGCAGGTTTTTCCTTGGTTGGTTGATGACGGTTGATGAGCTGGAGTTTTAAACAAGTGTGGGGATGCAATTTGCTTAAGGTTTACCGCTTTCGTTCATTAGTGATAGCTTGATAGAGAGCACTGGAGTTTTAAGCTTGCGTTCGAATAGGAGGGCGAGGAACATGATTCACCGCACACTTGCATGATCACATACACCAGGGGAGTCTGTTCCACTTTATTTTTTTATGTTTAGTTTTGTCTTTTCCTTGTCTCACATTGAGGACAATGTGAAATTTAAGTGTGGGGATGGGGAACTGACGTTTTCATTTTTAAGAAAAATTAAAGAATATTAAAAAATTTAAAAAGTTTTAAAGAAAAATGTCCCTTGAAAATTTTTTTTTTGTTCTACGTTAAGCAGGAAATAATATTATTACCGTTGTGTTAACGAACTCTCAGAACTTTTGAAAAATATAATATAATAATAAAAGAAGAGATGATTTGCATATCTGATTTGGGATGTGTCGGTAGGCCCAACTAGCTTTGATAGTCCTTTTTAGCAGATTATATATATATATATATATATATATATATAGTAATTTGAAAACGGTGAAACCGAATTTCGATGCTTAGGGAGGATTACCATAATCTGAAAAAATTGAGACGGTTATACTTAGTTGCACTCAAACCAGCACACCACCACATTTCCATCTTTTTACGAGCTTAGAAATAGTTATTTACTTTAGGGTGATATAAAAAATAAAAAACAATGAAAAAAAAAGAACAAAAAAAGAGAAGTATGTTTTGAAAGTTATGTGTATTATCAAAAGTTGTTCAAGAAAAGCAAATGCTTGTGAAGAAAGTTATTTATTGTAAAATACCAAAGAAGTATTCTTTAAAGTTAGTAAAAGAGGCCAAAGATGCACATACTAGACGGGACTTAGAGTTTACATGTTACCTTGGGGATGGTGACTCTGAGGATACACTATTGGGGCTCGAAGGTTCTTAGTCAATAAATATCAAATTAGGAATTTATAGGACAAAGTCCAATAATATTTAGGAATAGCTCGTACGACCTCCACATGACCATTCATCCATCAAATTTCACCGAGTGCATCTAATTAGTACCATCAACGAGTCCTTGGCTTATGGTGATTTGTCGAACCAGTTTGCTTCAATTCAAGTTCTTCTAGCTCTCTTTGTCTGAGATGGGGTAGGTGTAACCTTGATTTTTTTTTGACTTAAAACGCATAATGCAATTGGGGGCTTGATTGGTTAGTGGCTGGGTTTAAGTGGACAACAATATCGGCAATCGCGGTCAATATGTCGAGCTGTTTCTTGTGCTTTAGTAATGTTAAATAATCTAGGAGTTTGTTGTTTTTCGTTTGGTTATGATCCTGTGTAGATTTCTTTTTCAGGGACGAAAAAGGTTCAAGTGTGGGGATATTTGATGTGTTGCAAAACACGTAGCGTTTTATCCCGTTTTTGTGTTGTTTTGTGCATAAACCGTTAACAAATATAACTTGTTCTTGCATGAAATTAAATGTTTGTGTATATGATAGGTCCCATGTTCAAGAGAGCGAAAAAACGAGTTTAATGAAGAAAGATACAGCTCAAACGGGATTCGGATGAAGCCGGTATGCGCGTTTGAAGATAAACGAGTCAGAAAACGAAGAAACGAGTACCCAGGACCTGGCCGCGCTATGCGAATAGGTGAGGCATCCAAGCCCGTGCTATGCGGCATCCCACATGTCCCAAAGGCTGCCAAGAATGCTCAGGAATCAGCTACCCATTTATTTTGTCTTATAGTGGGCCTTGTGGGCTTGTTTTAACCTATTTTATATAAGGTAAGAGATGTTTAAACATATATATAAAGGGTTTATACCATATGAACGATTTGGACATCATATTTCCAGCCACCACACCTGCTCTAGAGGAGAAACCAAGGAGGACAAGCTTACGGTTCTATCTTTTATCCTTCGGTTGTCGGTTTTGACTATTTTAACGTTTGTGAGTTCGTTTTTGGTTTTTAATCATTCAAACCTTTTGTAATCAGATTTATATGAACATGTTTATCATTTATATCTATTTTATATACTATTCATTGATTATGATTGGCTAAATTTCTTTGTTCTACCTAGGTTAGATGATTATTGTTCGGTATTGATGAGTTAATTGGATTGTTTGATCAATATGACATGAATTGCTATTGAAAGTTTGGTTTAATATTGAATTAGGTTGTTTTTGTTGGCTGTGATTTGATTAATTATACTCATATACCTCTTGATTTGTATGATTGAATAAGTTTTGAATGATTGTTGCTTGTTTAAACTCTTTACTTTGTGTTTAGAGATTGTTTGCGGGGTGATCAACCTTACGGTTTAAGTGGGTATGTTAATTGATTAGATTCAGCGGGTGAACACCTTCTTAGAGACCGAGAGGTGATAGGAAGTAAAATCGTCTCATAGCTTTTGCTTGTTAAGATTAGGATCGTGCGAGAGCGGGTTCGGTTCTTGTCGGGTTTGGGTTTGTGAGCGATTAGTTGATCTAGTTTAAGTTAAACTAAATATCTCCTCTATCCTTGGTTGCGTAGTATTCGTCTCCATTAGGGTAGTGTGTCGGTGAGTCCGAGAGGAGAGTTGACATTAGAACACTTTAACAACTCGTTTCCCAGTCTGTTCTTAAAATCAACTAAGTGTAAGTTATAATTTGTTGGTGAGACCAAGAGGTGATCTAGCTTCCTTGAGTGAACCTTTGTTGTGTCATCCTTATAAACCGGTGTCGTGAGATTCTTCAATCCATTATCTTATTATACCTTCAATATGATTCTTACCTAGGTAGACGTTTTCTCCAATTGCAGTTAAGTCTCTAAGTTTTATCAAGTGGTTAGTTAAGTTAAGTTAAGTTTAGTTAAATTAAGTTAGGTCAAGTAGTTAATTATTAAAAATCATTTAATATTCTTAGGTGAGTCTTTGTTAGGGTTAAGCATTAAAAACGTTTTCACGTGTCCTTGTGTTCGATACTCGGACTTCCTTAGTTCTATACTATTAGTGATCGGTACACTTGCCGGTTTTGTGTGGTTTCTTTAGGAGTCTTGTTTTATAAATTTAAAGCTTAGTTGTGAGTTACTTAGAAAGAGCATCATTAGACACACATCAACTTTTAAATAAGTAGGAAAATGGGATAAATAATTGGAACAACAAGAATCTTAAATATAACCAAGGTGAAAATAAAAATATTTGGTTTAAATAAGTAAAGACGATCGAATAAATAAAATCCAGGGTAGACAATTATGAAACGAGAATTGAAGTCAAATGTGAAAAGAATAAACAAATCATTTAAGATCCATGGTTGCACGTCGGGACACTAATTTGGTAAAAAATCTGATGAGTGAAATTTTAATTATGAGAACTCCAATAAAAGGAACTGAGAAGTCCAATAAATGAAAACAAGAATCAATAGACTGAAGATGAAAAATCCGATAGGTGTAAACGAGAAACCCAATAAGTGAGTACATGAGGTCAGAGTAAACGATGCTACAATTAATAATAGCGTACGATGAGTTTCATAAGTGAACAAACTTGAGGTTATAAGTAATTGAGAATACGATTGCGTAGAATGTAATAACATGAGAAATGAGGTGAGTTTCTTGGGGTGACGCATACGTGTATCAACATAAATAAAATAGTATTTGATTAACAGTCAAAACAATCGATGAAATGTGATAAAAAGTGAATACGGCCACTATTGTGAAACCATTTATATAATCGTCATTATAATCGTGGTTTCTAATAGCGCCAAAACTTGCGGACAAAAACACATAGGCCGCTTAATAGCTCAAATGAAACGAGGTAGAATAATGCATAGAATCGTGTTTACATAAATGCTCAAATATGAATAGCATAGTCATGAAATATCGTTTAAAAGATAAACGGAAATTTTAGCGAAAATGAGGCTTCGAAAGTAGTACATCAATTGTTATTAAATAACTTAAATTCGATCACGAATAATCAAAACACAAAATGAAATCTCACGTGCATAAAATTAACATCGAAACATCTCATCAATTGAAAAGAAAATCGTAATAATCGTGAGACTCGAATTAATGACGAAATATGTAAATCGCGTATCATATACTCTTTTGAAAATAATAGAATGAAATTGAAGATGAAGTCTTAAGTAAAGTCTTTCAATCGTTTCCAAGAAAATGTATATAGTAATAAAGCATCGCAGTAACGCGTAGCTAGAGAAACATTTTGATCACTATCAAATGTAAATCTTGTAAGCCAAATTGTTAAAGGAAATTTGTATACATAAAGCTGTTGTGTTGAAAATAATTTATGAATAAATGATGCTTGCGATAATAAGAGGTAATAATTCGCACAAAATCGTTATCGAACGAAAATTTGAGTCACAATATCTAGTATAAAGCATTTATAAATGCGTCCCAAAAACATTTGTAAAGCCATGATCAATGCGTTTATGCAAAGGAAAGTTGTAATTTGTTATTGAATAAATCTTGCATTAAACAATCAAAATGAAACCTCGTATTTATAAAATTATTAAGAGATTTATTACCTTAGGTGACAATATTCAAAACCTTGAAATCACGCATATATTCGTTTAATAATCTCTTTGAAAACAAACCCTCATAATAGAATTTTGTTGTCATGACAATCTTTTATTTTTTTTAAAATGATTTATATAATGTGAGCATAATACGTAAATCATTATTCTAGAAAGAGTTTATATTTTAAAAGTGATTATTTGAACACATGAGGTTGTTATAAATACACTAGTTGTATATACATACATAAAAAGAATTTTTTTAAGGAAAAATGAAGCTTGCGTGTGTATGGAGGGGTTTTAGGCTTCGAATGGTGAATGGTTTGAAAATTTGGTGAAGAGTGAGTGTGTTTCGGCTGGCTTGCGTAGTTGGTTTTCTTGAGTTGGATTGATGAGGTTTGCTGAGTTTAGGTCGTTTGAGTGGTTTAGGTTTAGATGATTTGTGTGAGTAGTGGTTGGGCTAATAGGTGAGTTTTGCTTATTTGAGCTCAGGTTAAGTTGATGGGTTGGATAATTTGATCTTTACTAGTTTGGGTTGAGATTCAGTTTTATACATGTATTTTGTAAGGAGTTTTTGGGTTGCTATTTTGATATCAAACTATATGGTTGGATGGGAACGATGTGGCGATATGGTTTGTGATTTGACATAGCAAGGATCGAATGATCGAGTCATAGTTGGGTAAACTTTGGTTTGTATATGTCCAAGGCATTCGTGAGTGTGTTTGTTGGTGTGTTTGAAGTATTAGGATGGTGAGTTTGATAGGTTTTCGTGGCGTAGAAGTGTCGGTAGTTAGGGCCTTTTGTTAGGTTGATTTTTGTATATCTTGGACTTGCATGGGTTTTGAGTAGGTGAGGGTATAACGTTGATGTGTTAGGTTTCGTTCATATTGAGGAAAGATTTGAGTGCGCGGGAAACTTTTGTAGTGTAAAGATGGTTGATTTAAGGTGGTAGCTCGAGATGGAATACGAGTGTTTAGAAGCATGGTTGTTTTTCGGGAAATTTTGACTAATATTAAGTATTAAATTGAAAATATCATAATTTATAAATAGTGCTTGAAACATTCATGAAATTTTGATAATTAAAATTACAAGTTATTATGTATAAAATGAAATATTGAGATTCGAGCTTGTGAATCACAACATTTTTTTTGACAAAGATTTTCCACTAAAATAAGAGTTGTTACGATACGTCGGATCGGCTTAAGTTGTAAAATAATTTATGAGAAAATTTTTGAAATAAACCAATTCTCGTAATGTAAATCGTTCTCGGAATACTTAACATTTAGTAGTTGAAAACATCATAGTAACTGATAATAAGGTTTGCTTGTTTTGAAGTTTATTGTAAAAATAAGAGTCGATTGTCATGAGGAAGCAAAATAAGTTTTATAAGGGTAAAAACAAAATTCCTTGTTTATGAGGAAATAAGTATAAAAAAATAAGTTAATTTAATGTAAGAATTTGTTATGAGGTATCAGTATGAATGTTGAAAGTTTTATTTGAGTATAAAAATTTGCGTAATGAAAATTTTTACTAAGTTCGTTATTTAATATCATATAACGAAAATATCATGTTACATTAAAATGACCGGCATTGTGAATCAAGAAATCACAAGTAAACGATTTTTGTCCTTAAAATATAATTTATATGAAGTTTTGCATAAGGATTTCAAGAAACTAACAAGCTATAAGTTTGTGAATTTTTTTGAAAATTCAAGGCGAAACTACCATAGGAGATTCAAAACGAGAAAAATCGTAATGAACCAAAGATTGCATAATGAGAGTTGTTATGAAAATAATTTTGGGTAATGAAAATTCTACCATGTGTATTATATAATATAATTTAAATGTCGGGAGAAGTTTAAATAACTTATATTGTGAAATGATCGTTTCAAAATAAACGGAATCATTATAAAAATAGAGTTTTTATGAAGTCTTATACGAGGACTTTAAAGGCCATTTAAAGTTCATATGATAGGAATTTACCTAAAAATTTAAGGTGAATTTTTTATCATAAAACTTTTTTTTATATGATGAAATTCTAATGATAAAAATTGGGTTTATAAATAGTCTTAATGAACAATGTTGACATATATAATAAAATATCATTATGAATAGTTCAAAAAAAATATATTTTTTTTTGACTTATATTGAATAGATGACAATAAACAAAATCTGTAATCAAATCGCGGTGTGAATTTAAGAGGAGAAAATTTTTATAAAAACTTTACAATGTGAAATCAAAACATATTAGAATTATTTACAATGAAAAATAAATTTTATAAATGAGGACTTGTGATGAGAATTAATAAGTCGAAGTAAAAGAAAAAATTGTTTGAATCCTTGAAATTTGTAAATAATGTCTTCAGATTTAAAGGTGGAAAATCGTGCATGAACCACCATGACTTGATATTCCGACACTAAAACCGTTTTACAAAAATACCTTGTTGGAGTCTAAACATGTGCACGTACCACCGCATCTTTTTCATGTTTTCGACTCAAATAACGATCGTAACAAATATAATAAATCGGAATACAACGTCATGTCAAAACACTAGTCCACGAACCACCGTGGTTCTATTGTTTTAACATCGAAAATTAGGATGTCTACCGGAACCTCGCATTCGACTACCTAAAGTGGTCATCTCATATGAGTCAATATTTAAGGAGATTTGAAACAACGGGATCCAAGTTAAGCTCGTGATCCATAAAGTACAATAAAAACTAATGTTTTCACGGTAAGATAAGGATACCTTACATTATTATGAAAGTGCATGTATGTGTGTATATAAAATTAAACAAAAGTAAGGTAAGGATACCTTAGTATGTTTCGAGTATTTGTGTATATATACAATTTGATGAAATAAATAAAATAAATAAGTGTATGAACAATCAAGTAGGGTAAACACGTATAGGCAACACGTATAAGGACCCTAAAGTAAAGACTATACTAGGTCGTTACATCTAACCACCTATCCTATAGTCTTGTGGAATGATACCAATCTGTCACACCCCGACCAAAGGCGGCGGAACATGCCGGGATGCAACGGATTGCCCAAAACACAAGACACTATTAAAGTGACAATATTTAATCAACTCATTTTATTTCATAAATCAATAAACAACACATCTCGTTCATAGAAACAAATTGAATACAAGTAACAATTATATTATTCGTTTTACTAATATCCTAATAGTCTTGGTAATGTTTTTCGTCAAGTCCTTGAGTCAACAAAGTTAAACCTGTAACATTTCATAAAATAAAGTTTGTCAACTCAAATGTTGGTGAGCAATTCATAAGTTTGAGCATATAAGTATATAGTGATAAAATGCCACAAAACTTGTATACAAAACAATAAATAAAAGAAATAACTTGGATAAATAGATATCGCTAATAGATTTACGTTAGTGACACCTAGGTATAAGCGGATGCCAGATAGTCTAGGATTTTATAGTTATCGTTAATTGCATTACGTTAACGAAACCTTGCTACAAGGGGATGCCAAGTAGTCTAGGATTATAGATCAACCAACCAAAAGCGATAAACGCATTGGCATAGAATCATAGCACACCAAATCGAGCAATTATTCAAGTAAAGTATCCAATAACGTTTGTGGTTTAAGATTCAAGTAAATAAAGCATTTAGTTTGATAAGTATGAAATGTCACCCCCAAAACAAAAGATGGAAAACGGGGTATGAAAGTACTCACGTTCAAGTATAAAACTCGATCGGCAAAAGATGAATAAACGGGTGGATGGAGTTTAACGAGCAAGGCCTAAATAAAAATAAAAGCCTTGAATTAGAAAGGTTGTTTTGTAAATTATTTAAAATAAAAGACAAGAAGTGTAAATAATTAAAGTAAGGGTTTAAAATGTAACTATTAAAGAATTTGTAATAATAACCTTTTAAAATGTAAGTTTGCTCGAAACCGGGTTAAAGTGTCTAATCTTATTATTTACTTAACCTATGTTAAGTAATAAGGTGGGTAAAATGCAAGAATGCAAGTTACTTTGGGACAAAGATACTAAAATGGGTTTCAACGAATGTTTCAGGTTGTTGGTTCGGGTCTTGATAATTGGTCATACCCAAAGTCAACTATCCAAAATAATAAATGTTATAAGATAACTCAATAAAACTTAATAAGACTTAACCAAGTATGTAGATCTATTGTTTTAGAACTATCAACGTACGTTCAACGAGTGTTCGGTTTTGTCGGTCCAAACTTTGTTATGAGAGCAAGTTGGATCCAAAATTTCCAAGTACTTAAGAAAATAATTAAAATTAATTTGTAAATCATTTTTAAAAAAATATACAAGTCTTGATAGCTAAAAACACACTTGTGTGTCTTAAGCGAGTGAAAATCGGTTTAGTTTGGTTTGGTTCGGTTTCCATCTCTCAAACAGTTCATTGATGGTCTCCACATGCCCAAATATCCAAGAACTTGTATAATAATTTATAAATGAAGAAATTTAAGTTTTACAACCAAAAGTTAACAATAAAGTCTTCAAACAAAAGTTCGGTTTTGGTTCGGTTTCCATCTCACAATAAGTTCATAGATGGATTCCACTTTCCCAATATCAAAGAACTTGTAAAATTGATTTTAAAAACTCAAATCTAACATTAAACATGTTTAAACAACTATTTTAACAAAACTAGTAAGCAAAAGTTCGGTTTACAGTTTCGAGCTATTTACGGTTAAACCGAAGCATAGACCCTGAAACACATAATCATGGAACTTGTAAATAAACTAAAATGAGCAGAAGTTAAGCATGATTAGTAAGCAATAATAAAGTTAGATTGTTAGATGCGGAAAATATATAACAAGGACCACGTAAGTCCTCCATGAAGCCTTGCCTTACAAGGTCCGAAACCTCACCGATCGGAACCGGAGGAGTAACTACCAAAGGTAACAAGGGGTGTATATTATATATATGTTGTTCCACCATATTCAAGTGTTATTAAGACTATATGAACAAGTTAGAATGAAAGATTATGGTTAGTTTGACTTGAGAAGTCAACCACTAATAATATGAAGAACAACCTTTGAATCTATGGAGTTTGAGAGAGAATTAGGAGATGTAGCAAGTGTAAAAATGAAGGAGATTGGTGTGCATATATGTAACATCCTAAATTTTAATTATAAATAAAGAAAGTTATGTTTAGTGATTTCACGTTGTTAATTATTTAATGTCGAGTAAGGAGGGAGTTGGGCTTAGATTGCGTAAAATGGGTTAAATGAGAATGGGCCTCGGGTCCGTGGGCTTAGAGGGATATAAATATCCCATCCCAAACCCAATCTTTCATTTCCACCTTCTTTCTTCACACACTCAAAACACACACATACTAACCGATCAAGATTCGAAGCCGAGACCGAGATTTTTGTTGATAGATCTGAGTTGGTAAGGTAAGAACAAATCCACCAAAGCTTATATTACTGAAAATACTTAGGATTTGATGGGTTAACCGAACCCGAAACCCAAACTGCCCAAATCGGACCCCTAAAACGTCGATTTTAGGCCGATTTGATGGTTGGGATTTGTAGGCGCCGATCATACGATTCCGTGGGTACCAAAATCGAGTTATTTGGCTAAGAAACGAAGGAGTTATGGGCAAACAGATCTGCAGCGCGATAACTTCGCCTGCAAGATTAAGTTCGCCTGATGAACTTTGCCTTCAAGCGTAACTTCGCCTTCAAGCGTAACTTCGCCTTCAAGCGTAACTTCGCCTAAGGTTTAACTTCGCCTGAAGCCAAGTTCGCCTAAGGATAACTTCGCCTACGGCCAAGTTCGCCTAAGGTTTAACTTCGCCTGAAGCCAAGTTCGCCTAAGGTTTAACTTCGCCTGAAGCCAAGTTCGCCTAAGGTTTAACTTCGCCTGAAGCCAAGTTCGCCTAAGGTTTAACTTCGCCTGAAGCCAAGTTCGCCTAAGGTTTAACTTCGCCTGAAGCCAAGTTCGCCCGAGGTTTAACTTCGCCTGAAGTGAAGTTCGTTTAGAAAATAAATTAAAAACCTAATGGAAAATGTGTTAAGGCAGTTATCGAAAATAAAATTTTTCGCCTTCAAGCTTAACCCCAGCCAGGGGCTCTGCCCCTTGGACCCCGCTAGGGGCTGCCGCCCCTAGAACCCCCGCTGCCAGGGGCGCTGCCCCCGGACCCCCGTTCGTTGTGGGTCATATATAGATAGAAATACAAAACGAGTAGTAGTAGTTAATTGATATGTGTAAATATTATACAGTTAGCCGAGCCCAGTTAAAGAAAGGAATTACGATCAACGGCGAGCGTAACAGGATCCAGGTGAGTTTCTAGCCCCATTCCTTGTTATGTTTTCGGGGCTGTGTGCATACTTGATGTGTTGTTAATACATTTATCCTAAGTGATAAGTGTATGCCATATGTGATATATGTGATATGTATGAATGATTGCTTGATGGTTCGTGAACGATCTTCGGATATTGCACGTACTGTCAGGTTGTAACGTTATAAAGCCATATGTGATATATGTGATATGTATGAATGATTGCTTGATGGTTCGTGAACGATCTTCGGATATT
Organism: Bidens hawaiensis; assembly: GCF_021521415.1. Taxonomy (NCBI): domain Eukaryota; kingdom Viridiplantae; phylum Streptophyta; class Magnoliopsida; order Asterales; family Asteraceae; genus Bidens; species Bidens hawaiensis. Next base: position 62,298 of record NW_027506091.1, read on the forward strand.
GCACGTACTGTCAGGTTGTAACGTTATAAATATGGCAAGTATGATATGTATGTTTATGTGTATGAACGTAATAAAGTTAATAAAAGAATGAAATGACGGTTGTATGGTTGTATGGTTACGAAAAGGGTACCAAGCCCTAATAATACTCGAGGTATGTTGCATGGTTGTATGGTAACGAAGAGGGAACTGAACCCTACTAATATTCGAAAGCAAGGGACCAGACCCTTATAATATCTGTGATGTTAGGGACCAGACCCTTATAATATCTGTGATGTTAGGGACCAGACCCTTACAATATCTGTGAGGATAGGGACCAGACCCTTCATAATATCTGTGATGTTAGGGACCAGACCCTTATAATATCTGTGAGGTTATAGGGCGAAAGGCTCTTTAAAACGTATGATTATGAATGTAAAGAAAGTATGTAAGTAAGAAAGAAAGTATGTAAGTAAGAATGAAGGTATGAGTACTTATGTGTGTATAAAAGAAAGTTATGAGGTTAAGTACGTATGTATGTAATAAGGTATTGTATGGTATTGTATGATTAACTAGAACTCACTCAGCGTAGCTGACTTTTAGTATGCACGCAGGTGAGTAGGATGAGACAGCTGGCTTGAGTGGAGGACACATGGCAGAAGACTAAAGCCTGGCATCTGAAGATCTGATATGTTTTATAAGTTATGTTTTAATTTTGGAAAGACAAAAGGAATGTTTTACGACATGATTATGAATTGATACGTAATGTTTTATGAAAGTTTTATATTCCGCGTAAAGTTTTAATTAACTCTGATATTTAGAACTGTGTTTATGAGTAAATCCAACACGAAAGTAGGGTTACCGGTGACGGGGCCTTACAATATATAGGGTAAGGGTCAAAGCTCATTTTCAAGGTTCTCTTTTATGTTTACATGCAAATAGGTTGGTTAAACAAACAAGCAAAGAAAAAACAACAAGAAAAATACGAAAATATGTGCCGACATGGCTAGGCACCGCGCGACGACCTCCCTTTACCTGGCCGCGCGGCGCGGCGTGCCTGGGGGGAGGGGGGGGGGCTGTTCCAGCTCGTTTAGCGTCCAGAAGTTCGTTTTTAATGTAATTTGCTTGTTTTAAAGCCGTTTTCGAATACGTAAAAGGGGTTTTTCAAATTGAACATGTGGGAATGATTTAGTAACATAAAATCCAAAATTTTATATATTTGAAATGTTCGGGATATAAATCGGGTCGGTTTACGTGATAAACGAATACATAAACGAATACAAATAGAACCCGAAATTGACGAATGTCACATTTATACAGTTAGCCCCCCCCCCCCCCCCCAGTTAAAGAGAGGAGTTACCATTAACTTGGAAAGGAACCGAGCTCAGGTGAGTTTCTAGCCCTATTTCCTTGTTATGTTTTTGGGGCTGTGTGCATACTCAATGTAATTAATTAATACACTTATCGTAAGTGGTAAGTGTATGCAATGTGAATGTTTATGAATGATGCATGTATGATATATGGATGTCTATGAATGATGTATGTATGATATATGAAAGATGTAGAAAAGATTAAGAGTTTGTACGAAAGTATATAAATATAAAAGAAAAGGAAAGTATGTATGAATTGACGGTAAAAGAGTGTCTGACCTTAATAATATCTCTGAAGAAGGGTGGAAGACCCTAATAATATATGTGAAGGAGGGTGTCAGACCCTAATAATATCTGTGAGGTTATATGGCGAAAGGCTCTTTAAGGGTGGCAGACCCTAATAATATTTGTGAGGTTATAGGGTGAAGGCTCTTTAAAACGTATAAGTATGTATGTAAAGCAAGATAAAATTTGAACATATGAGAGAAAGAAACAATGAAAGAAAGTATACACTTATGTATGTATAAAAGAAAGATAAGCAGGTTAAGTAAGTAATATGTATTTATAGATACGTATGAGTAAGTATGTAAATGTATTGTATGTTACCTGTTATAACTAGAACTCACTCATCATAGCTGACTTTTAGTATGTACGCAAGTTAATAGACTGAAGTAGTTAGCTTGAGGGGGACACATGGCAGGATTTGAAGAAGCTGGCATCTGAAGAAGATTTGTCATGATGTTAAATAAGATGCTTTATGCTATGTTTTTAAAGACAAGTTTGAATGTCTGTAACGAATGATCGAAGTTTTATTTGTTCCGCGAAAGTTTTAATTAACTCTGATTTTCAGAACTGTGTTTATGAGTAAATCCAACGTCTAATTTAGGGCACTGGGATCGGGGCCTTACACGTACCTCTACCGCTTACCATCCTCAAACAAATGGTCAAGTTGAGAATGAAAATAAAGGGGTGAAGAGGATTTTGGAGAAGACGGTGGGGATAAGTCGGAAAGATTGGTCAGAGAAGATGGATAACGCGTTATGGGCATTCCGAACCGTGTATAAGATACCGTTGGATACCACACCGTTTATGCTCGTTTACGGTAAATCTTATCATCTTCTCGTTGAGTTAGAGAACCGAACGTTTTGGGCATTGAAGACGGTTAATGTTGATCTTACCGAGGTTGCGAGAAAGAGGTATTTTAGATTTATGAGTTGGAGGAAATTTGTGATGCAACATATTCTCGATCAATGAATATCAACGAAAAGATGCAAGTTTTCCATGATCGACGGTTGAAGGGAGATAAAGACTTTAAGAAAGGTGATAAATTATTATTATTTAACTCTCATTTGAAGTTTTTTGCAGGAAAATTAAGATCCAAGTGGACGAGACCATATTTAGTGAAAGAAGTTTTCCAGTATGGAGCGGTGGAGCTAGAGAATCCAGACAATGGAACTTCGTGGAAGGTGAACGACATCGTTTAAAGCACTATGTTGGAGGGTCGGAGTACTCAATCGAGGTGGAGGAAACTCCTTGATCAATTGATTTAAATCATCTAAAGAGTTCTTGAGTGAAAGCTCAAGTGTAAAATTTGTATATTTTATCTTATTTTTATTTTATTTTGCATTTTTTTATTTTCTTTGAGTCATTAACAATAGTTTTGTAGTTTTGTTTGTGTCGTTGAGTCGTTTCAAGGAATCATTACCATCATGGAGAGAAGAATTTACGAGAATTCGGATGTTCTAGGAATGTTCTGAAAGTAAAAATCACATAAAATGGGTATAGGAAGGCTTGGTAATTTTTTGAAAATTTTTCTAAGGCATTTAGGCTTCTATGAAATCGAAACTCTCGAGAAAAATCGCCTCGTCGCACCGTGCGCCGCCGTTGCTCGCGGACACATTTTACCCCATTATACATGCCGCCGCGCGCAGACAGGTTTTTAAATCTGGTCGCACTGCGTGGCCATGACCACCTACAAGATTTGTTTAAATTGTTTTTCCATCTTATACATTTTTTTCCAAAACTATCAAATCCCCCTTTCTCCCTCACCAAAAACCCAAGAACACTAACCCCCCTTTTCACCAAATCCACCATTTTTACACATTCTTTCTCCAAATTAAACCACTAATTCATCGTAATATCATCACATTATCCAAACCCATCATCAATTTTCACTTATTCTTCATTCTACAAGTCACAAGAATCACTCTCACTTTAATCCTTGTTTACTCCAATCTCAGGTATGATTTCTTGTATTCTTGTCCTTTGTTTTGTATTTCTAGTGTTAGTTTTGCTTTTTATTTTCTAGTTGGTTGTCAAGTTTTTTTATGATTGCTAGTAGAGATGTGTTGGTTGCGGGTTGGTTTGGTTTGGTTTGGAATATTGTTTTAGTTTGTAGGGTACGGGTGGAATGGTTGGTAATTTTTGAAAGTTTGTTTCGAGGTTGCAATTGGGTTGGGTTGGGTTTAACCGAGTGTATTAAGTGTTGGGTTTAGATTTGGGAGGTTGAACATGGTAGTTTTCGAGGTTGGAACGAGATGGAAAAAGGTTTTTACTAACTATATATTTTGAAAAGTTTTGGTTTTCCACTCATTTTCACTCAATGTTCGGTTGGTTGGCACTTGGGCTCAATTTGGACAATTAAAGTGCCAGGAAAAGGTTGTGTTCATTGATTCTTTGTTGTAATGCCGGTTTTTTTAGCTTAACTTTGTTTTAAAGTTTGGACTTTCTGTTAGCTTTATTTGATCATATAACCGCTCATTCGTACTTGATTTCCATTCTGACGAGTTCAGTTTAAAATATTTTGTAACGCGGATTTCCAAAGTGTTTATTTCATTTTATTTTCAGTTATATATAAAAAAAGAGAAGAAAAGTCTAAAAATACAATAAGATTTTATTTTTTACGTTTAAGTTTACTTACTCCCGTTGTTTGTTTGCTTGTCTATTTTTTTTTCAGGATGTCAAGTGCGAAGTCATCTCAACCAGCAGGAAAACGTAGAAAAGGTCCTGTTCCGCGCTCAAAAGGCGGGCCGACTGATGTTGATATTGCTAGGCCAAAGACCCGGGTTATTACTTATCAAGACAAACCTATTTAACGAAAATAAAAAGTCATGATATCCATGAAAGCTCGTTACTTCAATTTTCAGAAGATTCGGAAGAATATATCAAGATAGATAATCTTATTTCTTTAGTTTTGCTTACTTTCAAGACCATCGATTAGGGCTTGTTGGATATTATCGGTCAATGGGAGCGAGTTTGTCACATCCTAACCTACGACGCCGAGGTGCGAACTGTTGGTTCACAGCTCAAAAGGTACTATTATGCAATGTTAAAAGGTGACAATATCTATGTAATAAATTTAAATAACCAAATATCCAAACATCAATCAAGTACATCAACTTTTAAGAAATGGAAATAAATTCCCAAATAAAAGAAAATAATTTGTCTTGTAGAAACTTTTATAACTTAAAGACATTTCTATGTTTTTCTTCACCTCGATAACCAAGCCAACTGAAAAACCTGCGAATGCGTACAAAATACATATATTTGTCAACACGAGATTGAGTGAGAAAATAACTAATATTTGATACAATATAAATATAAAATGCAAAAATGTCTTTTGTGAGTATAAGAAATCAAACCATGAGCATATATGGGTGTCGGTAAAACCATTTCCTAGCGAATCGGGCTTTGGCTACTACGATGGTCGTATGATCGTACTATATGTGATTATGATGGACCTCTCCGAATGCGATCAAATAAAACAAATAAACATATAGCAATTAGGCATTTAATTGCTACACACTGATGTATGCTGCGCGTTCTAGTAAAATATAATGGATGAGAAATTTAGCTTTTGCACAAGATCGTGTTTTAAATTTATAAAAGTAATTTCTACTAAGACTAAACACACAAAAAAAGGCAAGTGTACCTATTGTATATGTAGAATAGTATTGGTAAGAACCAAGTATCGATCCGTGGACACAAATGTTTTTAATAATGAATTTTCGTTTCAGTTCAATCGGAGAGTTTTAATCATTTTGTGGTTGATTTTCAAACTTTTTATAAAATAAAAATACTTATATATATATATCATATAGGTGACAAGAAGAGAAATTCTAAATGGGTAATTCAATCATATGAAGGTTACCATCTAATATCAAGAATCCACTCCATTCTTCCTTGTTGATTATTAAGTAAACATGTGATAAACTTGCCCTAATAATGTATGATAGAATAGTCCATCATTTCTAATTGAACATATTCTATGACATAAAAGAAAGTAGCATGCGTATTTTCAAGTCAACCCTTGCTTAATCTCATACTACCACGAGGATGTCAATTTAAGTGGTAAATGGAGTTTAGCTCATAATGAGCATAATTATGAACATTAAAAGAGATGAAGATAACAAACACATTATCAAACTAGAACAATCTAACCAAATGTGGATGAATCTTCCTTCTTCACTGGTGATGGATGATGATGATGATGATAATGATGATGGATGATGGTGATGATAACCTCCAAGCCTTCAAACTCTCCACAAGACCTTCAATATGAGTGTAAAGTGGTTGTTTTTATAAAAGAAACCCGTATATAAGTTTTCTTCAAGAACACTTGTTTAATGCAACATTCTCCTCTATTTACAGGCAGTCAGGGGAAGCGAGCACGGCCCCGTGCTTCTAGAGCCACGCCCCCATGTTCAGGTGTTCAGTTGCATTAAATGTTGTTAGATCGTACATGATGATTCACCACGGGAGCGTGCTTTCTGAGGCACGGCCTTGTTCTTTTTTGTGACATGTGATAATTCTTTTTATCTTTTCTGAAAGGTGACCATGGCCCCATGGTTACTAAAGCACGACCCCATGCTTCTGTGTCCAGTATTTGTATTTTCTTGCAGATTTTTGTCTTTTCTTGTGTTCAGAAGCATGGGGTCCTGGTTAGGAGGGCACGACCCCGTGGTTGGGGGTTTTCTTTCGTTTTTCTTCGTCTTTTCGCTTGTTTCTTCGTTTAAGGCTTGAGTTTACCTGAAATTGCATTTTAATGCGATTAGTAGCCTTCTGAGCTATATTATTTGATTAAAGTTGTAGTTTTTAGAGATTATTTGATGCTAAAAAATGTATAATATTATATACATCAAACATCCCCACACTTGAACCTTGCTTGTCCTCAAGCATGCCAGTTATAAATATTCTCTAAAAATAGCAAACCATGACCATAGCTTAATTATCCCCAATAGAGTTCCAAGAAAATGGGTACAAAATAACAAACCTTAAATCATGAGAATATATTTAGTGATATATAAAAAAGGTGATTTGTTTTTATGAGCTTCCGTTTATGCAAAACATCACGTTCTCACAATGTTCACTCACACTCGGTTTTATATCTGATCATACCTGTGGTGTATGTATGTGAACACTCTTAGCCAAGATGTAACATGTGATAAATAAGCTTGTAAGAAGTTCAAATATCCACATTTGTGAAGGGTTGCATAGATCAGAAGGTAATATGGGTTGGTTTTGTTCGAGTAGGTATTTGGTATTTTGTGGTGGTTCAAGGGTTTAGGTTAATGAGGATGAGGATGGTAAATACAACTTCAGCTGATTGTCGGGAGTCTTAAGATATCTTCAATGGTTAGCTCTTTTCTCCCAGTTGCTGATTTTTTTTCAAACCTAGTGAATCTTTTAAGGTCAGATCGTCAAGACTAGTCTTATCGAGGATGTGAATCAGTTCTTCCTCAATCCTGTTTTGAACATAACACCCCACCCTAATGGATCGTTTTGCTTTGAGCCTAATAACCCCCACCCTCATTAGTTTTGTATATTCATGTTGAGACTGAGTTTGACTTTTTCTACATCTTCCTTCGTGGGACCTGTTTCCGCATACTAAGCATCGTTCGTATCTTTTTGCTCTTCTTTTCATTGCGCTTTTGGAAACTCCACAAAATGGTGCCATTTGTTCATCTTGGCGTCACTTTTCCTCACCTCATTGCTAAAGAGAAAGATTCTCTCCCTATAATCTGGAGGCAACCTAGGTTTTGAGAAATGTATGTAACAAAGGAGATTGAAATCGAAAGAATGCATTTACAGTTCTAGGGTCTTCCGGTAAAAGACCAGTGTTGTATTTTACCGGTGAGAGGGATAAAGTGGTATGGTTTTTGGATAAGGGTTTTGGGTTTTGTGAGTTGTAATTTGGAGAATGGTTTTAGGGAATTGTGATAATATTACCTTCTTCCTTTTACAACGCTTCGCGCGGTCTTGAAATGAACACTTGCGACAAGTTCTAAATCACACGAAACATCTGACTCACTCAAATCTTCAGAAAAATATTTATATTGCATGAGGTTTATCTCATAGTAACGGAGGGATTGGCTATAAATGCCATATTTTGCCTAAATTTGTTCTCATTATTACAAAACTTCTTTTTACCTTTTCACTTTTTTTATAGTAGATTTTTAGTTGGTTATTTGCAAAAACTTTTCTTGGATAGGCTTTTGGTTTTGTCTTAAATAGTCTTTGTTTGCTACAAAAATTTTGGTTATTAGAGAATTTTATAATTATTTGATCATGCAATTGGTCAAGTAATTACCCTCCCCACACTTGAATCTCATATTGTCCTCAATGTGAAACGATTCATCAAAAGATTCATAATAAGTTTCATATGAAGTATGGTGGGTAAAATGGAAAGGAATTTCCCTACGGGCTAACGAAATTTCGACAGAGCGTCCCTTGTTTTTCGTCCATTGTCCTGTAGTGTGCCTAATTTATAAAAAACTGCACACACATCCAACAAACATCCAAAGCATAATACTACTAAAAATTGGGTATTATTATTATTATTTTTATTATTATCTATTATTATTATTATTATTATTATTATTATTATCATTATTGTTATTTTTTATTTTATTTACTTTTTTAAAGCAAAAGAACATTATATACAAGGCCTGGTTTAATGAGGGTCTTGGCTAGACCCTACTTCCAGTATGTTCATTGGTTCAGATGGAGGATTAATACCTCCGAGATGGCCTCGAATGATCCATCGATGTATGGTTTTAATCGATGTCCATTAATTTTGAACTTATGACTGTCATAATTTGAAATCTCAACTATCCCATAGTCGAAAATTGTTTCAACTATGTATGGGCCTGTCCAACGAGATTTCAGCTTTCCTGGAAAAAGACGTAAACATGTATTATATAACAATACACGATCACCAACTTGAAACTTTTTGTTTCCCTTCAAATGGGCGTCGTGAACACGTTTAGTCTTTTATTTGTAAGACCAAGAATTTTCATATGCCAGTGCTCTTAGTTCTTCGAGGTCGTGAATTTGATCTTCCCTATTTTTACCAACGGACATTAGCTCAAAATTTACTACTCTAAGAGCCCAGTAAGCTTTGTGTTTTATTTCTACGGGTAGATGATATGCTTTCCAATAAACAAGTTTGAATGGTGTTTTTCCTATGGGGGTTTTGTAGGCTGTCCTAAGGGCCCACAAAGCGTCATCTAACTTTTCTAGCCAAATTTTTGCGATTCATTCCTATAGTTCTTTCGAGGATCCTTTTTATTTCTCGATTTGAGACTTCTACTTGCCCACTGGTCGTGTTGCCAAACGGTGGTGAACTCCATATCGTTCTAAGACTTTGTCCATCAAGACATTGCAGAAGTGAGTACTTATGTAGCCGATTAGGGCTTTTGGAGTACCGAATCGTGAAAATAACTTTTTCAAAAATTGTACATCTACTCGAGCATCGTTAGTGGGAAGAGCTTGTGCTTCTACCCATTTAGACACGTAGCCGGCTGCTACAAGGATGCACTTTTTTCCGAATTAGTTAGGAAATGGGCCCATGAAATCAATTCCCCATACATTAAAGACTTCACAAATTTGAATGCCCTTTTGAGCCATGTCATTTTTGGCTGAGATGTTTCTGGCTCTTTGACAAGCATCGCATGCTTGGATCAAAGCACGTGTGTCTTTATATATGGTGGGCCAGAAGAATCTTGCGTCAAACGCTTTTCTGACCGTGGTGGCGGTACTGTGGTGTCCACCAGTTGGTCCTTCATGACAGTGTTTGAGAATATCTAAGGCTTCCTTTCCTGATACACACCTATAAAAAACCTGATCGGTTCCTATCCTAAACATGTAGGGATCTTCCCAGAAGTAAAACTTAAGGTCGGAGAAGAATTTCTTCCGTTGTTGATGAGTTAGCCCTTTTCTTAAGATTCCACAAGCTAGATAGTTCACGAAATCGACAAACCAAGGACTTTCATCCTCCTCTTTCATGAATGCTTGGATATGCATGAGATCTTCGTGTGGAAAATTTGTCATCGATAATTTCCTTGTGAAGTTCTTCTGAAGCTGGGCATTCTAAGCGTGAAAGATGGTTTGCGGCTACATTCTCTGCTCATTTCTTGTCCTTAACTTCTATGTCGAATTCTTGGAGTAATTGAATCCATCAGATAAGTCTGGGCTTTGCATCTTGCTTGTTGAAGAGATATCGTATGGCGACATGATCGATGTAAACTATGGTTTTGGAAAGAACTAGGTAAGATCTAAATTTTTCAAAGGCAAAAAACTACTGCTAATAACTGTTTTTCTATTGTGGTGTAATTTTCTTGTGCATCATTAAGAGTTTTACTAGCATAGTAAATTGGGTGAAAATACTTTTCTTTGCGTTGTCTGAGCACGGCTCCAACTGTAACAACTCGGGTTTCAACTTATAATTTCACCCGACTCGATTTCGATGTTCGGGTTATTTTACTATATATATTGCGTTTATCGAGTTTAAATTTGTTAAATTATTAATATATTATTATTAACTTAATATTTAATTATTTATAAATTTTATCTTTTGAGTTTTTACTCATTTAACCCAAAATGAAAGTTTATCTCTTTTGTGTCCATACTCAAACTCCAGGGTCCAAACTTCAACTTATTATTGTAACCCATATAACCTAAATGGATATCCTAATACCAAAATCCGTATCCACATTTGTTTTCTTGAACCCGAATTCAAGAATTGGTTTACTTGGACCTTAATTTTCGTTTGTAAGTTGCAATTGATCTTGTGAATACGATAATTACGTTAATTTTGGCCTATTAAACAATATAAACATGTTAATAAAAGCTGTTTTGATTTGTTCTTCCGTATATACATAGCCGGCATCATTATAAGCTTGTTATACACAAGATTGTTGGAAATAATCTAATTAAATTTGCAGAGACCATCTCCTGACCATCGTCAACCTTAACCCCATAACTAATTTGATTAATGTAACCTGTTGGTACATGTTCGTCATCATCCTCAGCCATCTACTATCAAGCCTTGCTACCCTATCACCGGTCATTACATAAGGTAACTGGTCACATGATTTTGATCGCAAACATGTAACGATCAAAAGCCTTAACCTTGTTTCGATTAATAATTACTGATTTGCGCGATTGATTATTCTAAGGTTTTGTTCTAAATCTGTTTATTTCTATTATAGTTTATAAATTTTAAGAACTGGGTTTGTTGCAAGTGCTGGATAGCCCAGTTGGTTAAACAATTAAGTTACGAGGTGGATGCCGCGGGGTCGACCCCCTGCACCCCGAATATTAGTTAAATTTTGTTCAAATACTTTTTAAATCATTTAATAATTATATTAATAATAATAATAATAATTAATTAAAACCATTTTAATGAAAACCGACTTATTAATACTTGTTTTTCTCACATTTTCGTTTGTGTATATATGTATGTAAACATATATATATATATATATAAATACATAATTATTTTAAAACTAATTTTTTAATAAATATAAAAATCAAGTAACACATTTTATAAAATAGTTTAGGTTATGTTTTTATAAATCAAAATTTGTTTATATAATGAATCTTGATTTATAATATTAAATTATTATAATATTGATTAACTAGCGGTAATAATAAATCTTTACTTAGCTTATTTGTTGCTCTAGTTTCTCATTAGGCTTTAATGTTCGCGTGTGACTTTCCCACCTTCTCATTATCTTAATTTCCTTTGTTCGTCTTTGAGGTGAGTACCACATTCCCTCTTTTACTCGTTTTCTCACGTTTGTGGACATATGCGTAAATTGTATTTCTCATATATACTTATACACAAAACTGCAACTATTTTCTTATGTATTAACAAGTTATACCTTACTTTTTTATGTGTTTATATGCATTACGTGAACCGCATTCGGAGAGGTCCAACATAATCTCAGAATAGTATGATCATAGGCCAGTCGTTATAGCTTTGTGCTTCTCGACATCTCATTTATACTTGCACATATGGTTAATTTGTTATTCTCATATGACTTGTTGCAATTACTTGTTTTTACTTATATACTATATGTATATTTAGAGTGGTGTGTTGTTCAGTCAACCTTGTGTTGACAAAACTACTTTATTATTAACGCATATGAAGATTATCGTGTGATGTGAAGATTAGATCAAGTTTGGAAAGAAAACTTAATATTAAATATAGAGAACATTCACAAGACATTTGTTTTTATGGTTTATGTTTGTTTTGAGAACTACCTGTCTTTTGAATATTGTATTGAATACTTGTACTTATTTGAAATTAAATTTAATAGATATTGAAATTTCTAATATTGCATAATAGTTGAGAGTTGTGGACAATCAGTTTAAGATATGTTGGGGTGTGACAGACTTGTATCAGAGCTGAATGTTTAAGATAAGTCGTTAGAAATTGTCTTAGACACATGTTTAAGAGCCCTATACGTGCCTATCTGTTTACCTTTATATGTTCAAATTAAATTGTTTACAGTTTTCTTAGGTAATTATTTATTTATTGTTTATTGTATTGATTCACACACACACAAACTCTGAGGCTATGCCTCAACATTCAAAGAAAACTTTTTAAAATTAGATTGCTTTTTATTTTCGAGAAATTCCTTAAGAATTCCCACCTGTTGTTTTCGCTCGTACACCTTAGAGATAGGTTATGTCGCATGTCCCTATGATAACTGAAAGGGGAAGAGAAATTGTGAGTTGGACCTTGGCAAAATGGTTCCAAGAACCAAAGGTAACACGTTATTCCTTACCTGGAGGATAACCTAACCATAGTACTCAACCCTATGGACCCGATGGAGACCCAAAAATGCCATATGACCGACACCATAGGCTGTCAACTATAACCACATTAGTGGTTGCATCCCTAAAATATTTTTAAACCGAATTCATGGTGATTCGTGGCTAAACTCGGTTTTCCTGATTATTATGTTCCGTTATTTAAATGGTTATTTGGGTGAAAAATCCATGGAACCCATGGGCACTCCTACTATCCATTTCTTAACTTGTTGAATTTTTGCTGGAGTGATCAACGTGGTGACACACAAGATACTCCGACTACCCAAATTTTATTTCGATAGTTCGTTATTTAGTTTGGTATGTTAAAACGCCATGTAACGCTCATTGGGCCGACAAACTTCATTGCATTGTTAATTCGTCAATTAGTTGGGACAATCAAATTGCCATGTAACGCTCATAGGATGTCCAACTCAGTTGTTTTTTATTCGTTAATTCATTGGGCCATTCAAATTGCCATGGAAAGCTCATGGGAGGCCAACATCCACAATTTATATTTTGTTAGTTTATTGTAAACTTAATCAAATCTAAATTTTAAATTGACTTAACTCCTCATGTAGTCATCACACATTAATCATATTGACTTCATCATTCAACAACTATTTACGCTATGTACCCCCCCCCCATCTTATAAACTTTTACTTTTAAGGATTCACACGAACTAGATTAGCTAATGAATTATTTAACGAATCAGAATTTAATTCGCTCATTTATAATGAACTAGAGGTTAGTTCGCTCTTTTTAATAGTAATTCGCTAAGTTCTTCTTCGTTAACATATTTACTTAATAGCGAATCCGTTGATTCGTTATACTTCTGTCACGAATCAGACTGTGTTTTAACGAATGGCATTTTAAAATTAATAATATAATTAATATAATTTAATATTGTAAATTAATATAATATTCCAAGGGTCTAACCGTGTCGATACATTGATTATACACATGGGATAAAACTATAATCACATTTAATTTACATATAAATGCTTAAAGTATATAAAACTAGTGTGATTTCTAAACTAACATTTAATATTATTTATTCAGAATTATGGCTGATAACATGGAACAAGATCCACCTGTTGTTCAACAAGAACAGAAACAACACCAAGAACAAGAAGAGGTGATACTGCTACCATTTGACAAGAAACACAACATTTGTGTTTATGTTGATTCATATGTTGTTGATGAAGCATTATTTGGAAATATGCTAGCATTCTTACGACGTTCGGTGATTCATTTTGCTATAACTGCTCGGCCCAAAGTCTATCTGAGCATTATTAGACAATTCTGGAATACGGTCGAGTACGTTGTAGCAGAAAATCATATTCGAGCCACAATCAATGAAACTCCTAACAGTGGATATTGAAGTGATAATGTCTGCTGACCGTGTAAATCAAGAACGTCTGATATAGAACAAGAAGAAGCTGGTTAGTTTATTTTTCTTTTTGTCAAAAGGAAACAAAAGCCCTTCGTGAGATTGTTGAGTCTCAGGGGGTGAAAATTAAGGAAGAAGAGGAACTTATTCTGTAGCTGACATGTAAAGATGATGCGCTGAAAAAGCTCAAGAATGACGATGAGGATCCTGATGAGTCTGATGCTGGAGGTGAACCTAAACAAGCTCAAGATCCAGCATCTGGTGCGGGTACGAGTTCTGTTGATGATTCGGGCAAACAGATCATTGTTTATCATGACTATTCGGCTGCTAAACCGATTGAGATGATTGAAGCCGATACGGTTATTTTTATGGATGGTAAGGGGGTGATTCGAAGCATGGTGAATTCTGATGAGATAACAGTGGGGCAGTTTGTTGATAAGTCGCTGACACGAGAGCAGATTGCGATCTTGCTTGGTCTGAATAAAGACGAGATGACCGTGTTAGAGACTGAGTCCGATGTTGAGGTAATTAATGATGATGAGATACTTAATGATCCTACTGTGGAGATGAGTACGGATTATATTTATGAGAATGAGGAGGTTGAGATGGAGGATGTGACTGCTAAGGATTACCCTGATCTGTTTCAACAAACCAATGTTGATCAGGGTGCTCCAGTGTTTAATGAAGCAGAAGACAATCTTGAGAAGAATTCCAAAGGCAAGAATGTCTTTTATATGAAATTCGATTCGCTTCTCGACCCGTCTCTTGAGGAGATTCAGAGTTGGTTCAGACACAAGCAAGCAAGTAAGATCATCAAGGCATTCAGGATTGTTGATCAAGAGCAGAAAGAAGAAGCTATTGCTCGGGTCAGTGCCAACCAGAAGACTACCTTCAAGGCCGTGTCGAAAGTACAAGGTGACGTTGTTTCTTGGATGTTTGATTATGAACTTAAGGTATACATTGTTAAATGGGAGAAAGGGCGTCCAGTACTATGAAAGGATGACTGATCTTCTCTCATTACCAAGATGGGATGTGCGCACTCTGGCGTATCGTCCGTTTATTAATCGCGGTGATGAATACAACGCTAAACATTTTCACCAACACTTGGTGTTTGAGGTGAATCATGGTTTTAAGTGCTTTAAGCCACAAATTTCTATCCGCAAGCGTCTCAATGAGATTGATCCAAAAACGGGTTGGAAGAAGTTGGTCCTTAAAGTAAAGCCGTTGAAGACGATGAAGCATGTGCCAGTGAAGACAATCAACCAACACTAGCATTTATCTTTCAACCGCTGTTACTACGATAATCGTACTGGCGAGGCCGTCATTGTTCTTGATACAGGTTTAAAGACTGTGCTGATCAAGATTATCGATCCGATGTGGTTGGTTAACTTAAAGAGACTGATAATGATGTGCTACACAAGAACAAGATTCTGATTGAGCGCAATGAAGAATTTGACCTGGCTATGCAATTCCAACGCGTTGTGTGTGTTTGTTATGAAAACGGAATTCATAGTTGCACAGACGGCAGTCCAAGCGCTTCAAGTAATTTAAAGACAAAAAGCTCAAGACGAGGGGGTGTCTGTTAGTGCACAGTTTTGCATCGCGAGTCTTTGTATTTATCTTTAACGTATTTGTCGTTGTATTTAATGTAATAAATAATTAATTTATATTGTAGTTCGTTAATGTAATAGTCTAGTTCGCTAAGGATGTTTAGCGAACTAGATCTAAGTTAGTTTCCTCCTGATTCGTTAAGGATGTTTAACGAATCAGGAGATGATTTGTTAAATTATTTATTTTATTATGTATGTAACGAAGTAGTGTCTAGTTCGCTATGGAATGTTAGCGAACTAGACCTATCTTCTATATATAGTGACCTTTGTCACTGTTTAATTAGAAGTTTTGAGATTTAAAGTAACGAACCTCTGTCCAATCTCTCTCAAGCTTCACTATAATATTATCATACATATATACAACTAATATATATATATATATATATATATATATATATCATATAACTTTCAATTAAACGTACCTATGAACTAGATCCGTACTTAGGCTATTAATATTAACAGATCTGGATTAGTTAAGATAGACCTGAGATCAATCACATGTTCACCAAGTTCAAACCAATCACCTCATGTTCTTCAAGCCCCTTCCATCAATCCAAGTCAACATTGCCTAACCCAATTCTATCGAACTCTGCATCCCCAAGCTCAAGTGTACCAAGCCTACTCTAGTAAGCCCGTGCTATGCAAGCCCAACCTATTCAAGCTATTCCAAGCCAATCTACCTCAACTGCTCCTAATCCTATGAATGCAACTCCTCATGGTGCCCCAAGTCACGTCAATTAAGCTAAACAACGATCATGAAGACCTTTGTCGTTCCCTTTATCTATCTTAATTTATTTTGTCTTTTCCATTATGTATTTTAACGCCTCTTTATGGCCTTGAATATATGTATATATATCTATACTATCTTAAAAAGCATATAGCAAGGACACAATAGTAATTTTACACAAAACTCTTAAAATTAAGAGTTTTACAACTTTTATAGCAAGATGTACACTCACAAACAAAGCTCTTAAATCTCACCCAGACAAACTACCGCTTTAAACCCTAATAACATCCCATTTCAAAATTCAAGCGCAGCAATGACGGCTACCGCTCTCTGATTCAAAATTCAAATGGCTTCTGAGACTCAGGTTCTCTGATTCATGAAACTCTTCCTTCGTTCTCTCTCTCAGTACCAAAATCAATCATCTTTGCATCTTGCTTCACGCTGATCTAGGGAATGTTTTCTTCTGTTCACGAACCCTGGGTTTCAATGGTGTGACCCATTGATTTATGAGGTTTGAAGATGATGTGAGAAGCTTGTCCACATACACCGTTGAAATTAAAGGTTAATCGTGTTTAATTATTTGAAATTCGTGTTTAATTTACGATTTGAAATATGGATTTAGAAGGTATGAGAAGCTAGGATGAAGGCCCGGCTATATGCATTATTTGGGGACTGGAATGTGTGGTTTTGGTGATAACTGTAAGTTTAATCAATCCAATTTAACCTTTAATCACCGACTTTGTAATCAATCCAGCAGCCGCGTTTATGGCATCTGTTGGCTTCATCTTCAGCACACTCATCTAGAAAACATTCTGTGGATGCTTCTTGACCGTTTGATGTTGACAATTCAAATCTTACGGGTTTTATGTCCCAACCGTGAGTGTGGTCATAATAGCATACGCGCCGTCCCAACCGCTTGGAGAATCTTCCGAGGTGTATTCTGAATGATAATGTGTAGATATCGGGTGGGAGGTGGAACTTTACAGAACCGTCTACTTCAAACCACCATATTTGCTGCAAATAAGCTACAATGTTGAACCAACAAACACTAGCAGAATCAGTATGGTCCTCCCTACTGTTAAGACCCATGTGGATTTGGGTTAGATGTTCCCTCTAATTGATAGAAGGCTCAAAGTCAACTAAAAACGGAAACGGGTTAAGCAGGTCAAATGGGTTGATCGTCACCCAAAGTGTTATCTGTTATCAAACATTTTCAGCCTCTTAGATCTGTTTTATCTAAAGAAATTATATTTTTTAGTTTTTTTTGTAAGCATATTTAGCATATTAACTATTTATAAAACATTAAAAAAACATGACAAAAAAAGTTAAAAGGGTTGACCGAGCGCATTTTGACCCACAGTTAAAAAAATCTATTTTAACCTGTTACCTAACCCGCCTATTTGGCAATCTCAACTAAATTATGAGATAACGAACACTTTCTGCTCCCTTCAGAAGTCAGAACTTAGTATATACCCTATTTATTTAACAAGTTTTAAGGTCTCAATCAAAACTAAAACAGTTTTATGGGAACACTTGTAAAATAACATATAGTCGAAACCTACAAAATCACAGCATAAGAGTAGCTCACAATAGTGTTTCTTTACTTTTTAAAAAGCTTTTAGTATGTTTGAAATATTTGAATTACATATTTATAATGTTTGTGAATCAGTAAACAAAGCGTGCATATGCATGTATATATATCATGTTTAAAGCATACATGTGTTTACCATTAAACGTCGTATTTTATGCAAGCCTTATGTTTGATCAACATAAGGCCTAAGGGTAGCTAACAATCGTTGCTGTACAATTGAACAATGGGCATGTATTTTGGCAGATAGTTTTGCGACAGAAACGTTTTAGCGGTTTTTCAATCTTATTCATTGAAGATCACCGAATACATCAGGTAGCTGAAAATGGTGTTTTGGGCTTATTTTTGGTCCATTCTTTTTCGTTGCCATCTTCTATATCCACCCCAAACAGATCAATTAAGTCCTATACTGGGGATCTATCATAGGAGAAAACTATCCCACTAATAATCCTTAAAAACAAAGATACTGATTTTTCCCTCAACAGTCAACATAGTAGATCTAACTTATATAGTTCCATTTTGAACTATGTATGATATGTAGGTATGTAACAAACAATTTAACTTAAAGACAACTACCTTTGTAATGTTGCATAGCAACACAAACATGTCTTTTTTTTATCATATTTATTAGTTCCTTTTTATGTAGACACTAGACATTGGGTCTTAACACAACATGTCAGCTCCTAAATTTCCTGATATAACATTTATGTATTTTACCTTATCAAGATTATAAAGTCAATAAGGTAAGCACACCAATAAGCTTTATAATATGAGTCCAGTAAGTTGTTATTTTATATAGTGTACCCTTCTTTTCATAAACCAACTGTTATTTTCCTTTAATAGGTCACCGGGGAGCAACTTGCTGCTTTGCTTACTGCTTTGGACATGTAAGTCACAATCTTTATAGTCAATTAAGGGGTATTATATTATGACTTTTAATCATCTATTAAAGAGATTGAAACATGGTTAATATTAAGTGTATGGACTGTGCCAGTCTGCATCCGTGCCTAGGATTTGCATTTGTTGAGTTTAGTGATGAGAGTTAGATATTGTGTCTTTAAATTACTGTATTACCGTTAGATGATTTATTTTATAAAGATTAAGTACTTTCCCCATTGGATGAATAATTTTCAGATTTTATAAGATGCGATGTGTGATTTTCTCCAATTACGGTTTTGCCCTCGAAAAACGCTATCCTTCCTATGAAGTCATTGTTTGGTTTGGGATGGCTTGAAACTCCTTTATTCAAAACTAAATTGTATTCATTCACTGTTGGACATCATTGTCATCTGAAACCTAAGCCAAGTTTACTTGAGGACCGATTAAACTGAATCCAATAAATTTAAATCATAAATCTGGTTGAGTACGGATGGGCTTCTTAAATTAAACTTTTATTATTATTTTTTTTTGTTGCAGGTGGAAACAAATGACCTTGTCAGATTTTTTTATGTTTATGATTCTTGTAGTGGTAAGCAAATTCATTTCATTTACAATAAGATTTTGTATATTGAAGTATTATTTGCATTAAATTACAACCCCATGTATGTATTATTTATGTAGCTCGGATGATTGGAGCGACACATTGTTACGCAGATGACATCTCTCGAGTTACTAGCTGAGGTTTCTCAAATTGATCCAGGCCAGCCCAAGTTCTAATAGGTGGTATGCTACTGATATTGAAATATCATTTACATGCGTCTGTTATGACTGAATTCACGTTTATTGCAAATATGTTTATCAATAAGATACTTGATTGCCTTAATAATAATATAACAAAAAGTGAATGTTTCATTTGTTTTAGCATATTGTTTTAACAATGTAATATGTTCTGGGCAAAAATGGTTTGTTCTTTTTTTTGAATTTATTTCTTTTAAACACCAGCTTTCTTAGGGTCATAGTGAATTAGGATCAATATGAGTCGTTTTAGAAATGGATCAATTTCAGCCGCGGGTCATAATGGTTTATGAGAAAGAAAATATGAAAAACTAATATGATGCCACCATCTATGCTAAAAAAATCAAAAGAAGGCCCGAGTAAAAAAAAGTTCAGGTTAATACAGTTTTTAGGAAAAGTCCGTTCGGGTCAAAATGGATCATTTATAAATGTCATATTTTGATTCGCATAAAAATGGATTGTTTTTTAAAAAATAACAATTTACTGGACTCATATTATAAAGCTTATTGGTGTGTTTAAATTTGCTGGACTCTTTTTTAGCAGGCCCAACGGTACATTTAATATTACACGAATAAGAAAAGTCCGCTTTTACAGTTTTTATGGTTCGGTTTGGTTTGGTATTAGGTACATGGTAAAAACGTAAACCGATTCGGAAATTTTTCTTTGAAAAATGACCAAACTGTCGATATTGGGTTGGGTCCGATTATTTCAGTTTTATTATGTTGAATATGAGCCATAGTATTGTATGACCCTTTTTGGTCATTTAACCAACTAGCATATGATTAGAGGTCTGAACGAGCCGAGCCAATCAAAGCCCGAGCTCAACAAGGCCTGGACTTAGCTTGTTTAACATACTTGGACTCGAGCCTGGCTTGTTTTGAGCCCTATTTTAAAAACTCGACATTGGCTCGCGAGTAGTTTTCTAAGCTCGATCCGGGCTTGGGCTGACTTGAGTTGACTTATTTTAATAATTATTAATATATCAATGTACATCTATATACATATTTTTTATATTTATATTTGAGTTAGACAGAACTACAATTTTTGTCCTTTAAAAAAAAGCCAAATTACGGTTCGTGTTCTTTTTTTAGTTTCTTTGGTGGCGGTGTCCTTTAAACACTTTTTTCCTACACGTTATGTCCTTTACGCTAACTGGGTTAGAAAAACTCAGTTAAATACCCTCATGTGAGGCGCATGTGAGGGAATTTTGGTCTTTTCGTCTGTACCTGCAAACAAAAACACTTTATTATCTCCATCCTTTTCAATTTCCCCCAAATTCAAAACCAATTCAATTCAATTCTTCATCATCCACCACACCAAAATCAAATCAATTCAAAACTCAGATCCAATCTCCATCCAATCATTAAACCCATCTCTCAGTTCCCCAAATCCCTAATTTCTAGGGTTTTTCAAATGGGGTGACAAACACTTGAAACAACATCATGCTGTCCAGAGAAGGTTAATCACACTTAAACATCATCATGATGTCCAAAGACACTATAAACATTCCTTTACCCGAACGAGGCTCTTGTTGATAATTGATAATATCAGGACGAGTGAGATCCAACATCCAAATCCCCAATTACCAGATCCTAAAATGCTCACACTTGAATCACTTCTCTGGATATCAGCCTAATTCCTCAAATCTCCAATTCATCCTCCGATTTGATCCAATTCATCAAATTCAGTTAGGGTGGAGAGGAGGTGGTTTTCGGCGGTGGTGGCGGCGGCCGTTAAGTGGTGGTGGAGAGAGTGCAGTAAAGAGGTGGTGATACACGACGGACTTTTTCCGGCGGTTAGGGCACCGTTTGGATCTCACTCGTCCGATACACAACACCTTCGGAGACGACGGCTCCGTCACCGTCGTACGTCCGCTAGAGCCTGACCATTTCGGAAACATCCGTACAGTCGCCGACTGCTTACATTGGCGGCAATTGGAATCAACGTGAGTGTTCCGTTACGTCTTCGGTAAGCCGATAATCGCTGGTTTGGACTTCAAATTCACCGTAAATTTCTGCGAGTTAGATCTGGAGCTTTGTTCTGGTCGCGGGAATATTCACCGTCACCGTCGCCGGAGTTCATTGTTTTTCTGTTAGTTTGTTGTAACTGATTTGTAACAATTAGGGATTTGATAAGATGAAGAAAGAGAGGGAAGGTGTAATAAATTTGTAGGTACAGACGAAAAGACAAAAATGCTCTCACATTCGCCTCACGTGAGGGTATTAAACTGAGTTTTCCTAACCCAGTTAGCGTAAATGACATAACGTGTAGGAAATAAATGTTTAAAGGACACCGTCTGCAAAGAAACTAAAAAAAGGACACGAACCGTAATTTGACTTTTTTTAAAGGACAAAATTTGTAATTCTGTCTTTGAGTTATAATTGTTATAAACATAATATATTTTATTTAGTTATTTTATTATAATTTATAGATAACAGTAATTATTATGTATATATATATTTAATAGTTTAAATAAAAAGTATATAAATAATATGCTTGATATGCTAATGCTACTGGTGATATCTGAGAAAGAGCTTAAACAAATGCAAATTTAAGAGTTCCGTTATGATTTGCAATTTGAGAAGGAGCTTATTGTTGTTGGTTGCAGCCGCATGTACAGTCGCACTAACCAAGGTTAGTCACAAGTCACTGTTGTATCAGTTCATATTACAGTATAGATTAAGATGATTAAATTTGAGGTATTTTTTTCAGCCATTGGATACCGCTGCATCAAGGATGCAAACAAGTGACTTTGGAAGTCATAAGGCATATGGAAGACCGTTTCGGAGGAAACATAGGGAGAAGCGTTTAATTGACTCGGTATATCAATTTTGCTTACAATAAATCCAGTAGTGTGGCTCTACTCTTCATAGAAAATTTGCTTCAAGGCAAAGTCAATGATCATGTCTTTGTTTATACTTAGAAATAACATATTTATTCTCAACTTTACGTGTGTATTGTTAAAGAAGTAAAGTTATTATTACAGAATAAATTGTAGTGTTTAATTGGATGATGGGCTACTCAGTGTCGTGTTCACGAATCAAGTAGTCGTTTACCCAGGTTTTGGTTGCTTTTGAGTTGTATTATGGACTTATTGTGTGTTTGGTTGATATGTGTTTATAAAATTTTCTTTTTATAATGAAACCAACCAAGCTAGCTTGGTTTAAAAATTAGAATAAATCTTAGATTGAGCTCATATTTTCAGCTTGGTTTCGAAACCGAGTCAAGCTTGCCCTGGTGCGGCAGTTAACTCGTGAACACTCATATATTAGGCAAGCAGTAAAAAAAATCCCAATGTAAAGTGTTCCGCCGTCGCATCGCGCGGGCACCTACTAGTATATATATATATATATATATATATATATAAATACATAATAATTTAAAATCTAATGTTTTAATAAATATATAAATCAAGTAACAAATTTTATCAAATAGTTTAAGTTATGTTTTTATAAATCAAAACTTGTTTTATATAATGAATCTTGATATAAATATTAAATTATTATAATATTGATTAACTAGCGTTAATAATAAATCTTTACTTAGCGTATCTGTTGCTCTCGTTTCTCATTAGGTTTTCACGTTCCCGTGTGACTTTCCCACCTTCTCATTATCTTAACATCCTTTGCTCGTCTTTGAGGTGAGTACCACATTCCCCTCTTTTACTCGTTTTCTCACGTTTTGGGGACATATGCGTAAATTGTATTTCTCATATATACTTATACACAAAACTGCAACTATTGTCTTATGTGTTAAGAAGTTATTCCTTACTTGTTTATGTGTTTATATGCTTTACGTGAACCGCATTCGGAGAGGTCCAACCTAATATCAGAATAGTATGATCATACGCCAGTCGTTATAGCTTTGTGCTTCTCGACATCTCAGTTATACTTGCTCATTTGGTTAATTTGTTATTCTCATATGACTTGTTGCAATTACTTATTTTTACTTATATGCTATATGTACATTTAAACTGGTGTGTTGTTCACTCAACCTTGTGTTGACAAAACTACTTTATTTTTAACGCATATGAAGATTATCGTGTTATGTGAAGATTAGATCAAGATTGGAAAGAAAACTTACTATTAAAGATAGAGAACATTAACAAGATATTTGTTTTTATGGTTTATGTTTGTTTTGAGGACAACCTGTCTTTTGAATATTGTATTGAATACTTGTACTTATTTGAAATTACATTTAATAGATATTGAAATTTCTAATATTGCATAATAGTACCTTGAGAGTTGTGGACAATCAGTTCACGCCCCGACAATTCCTTCGTAGGTTAGGGTGTGACGCCCCGGCATGATCTCTAATGGAAGGGTCCAATCAGGTGTAGTCATGATTGGTGCATTGACAAGTTTGTCTTTTTATATGTTGAATGATTCAACACATTCTTCAGAGAAGACGAATGGTGCGTCTTTTTCCAGAAGTTTGGTCATAGGTCTAGCATTTTTTGAAAAGTCTTTTAAGAAACGACGATAGAATCCTGCTTGACCTTGAAAACTTTTAATGGCTCTGACTGAAGTTGGCGGCGGAAGTTTGGATGTGGTTTTGATTTTTAACCTATCAACTTCTAGTCCAGCTCGGGATATCTTATGACCGAGAACAAAGCCTTCTATGACCATAAAGTGTCATTTTTCCAAGTTGAGTACTAAATTCACTTCTTCACACCTAGCCAACATTTTGTCTAGGTTTCTTAAACAATGATAGAAGGAGTCCCCAAAGACTGGGAAGTCGTCCATGAAAACTTCCATAGAATGTTCGATCATTTCATGAAAGATAGGCACCATGCAAAGTTGGAAGGTGGCTAGGGCATTACATAGTCCAAATGGCATTCTTCGGTAGGCGAATGTGCCGTACAGACATGTAAAAGTGGTATTCTCCTGATCTTTAGGAGCAATTGGAATTTGAAAATATCTAGAAAATCCATCAAGAAAACACTTGAACATTTTTCCTGATAAACGTTCAAGCATTTGATCGATAAAAGGAAGTGGAAAATGATCTTTTCTTGTGGCGTCATTCAATTTCCGGTAATCAATGCAAACTCGCCAGCCTGTGATGGTCCTCATTGGTATCAGCTCATCCTTCTCGTTCATTGCAATTTTCATTCCTCCCTTTTTGGGTACTACTTGAACTGGACTAACCCAAGGCGAATATGAGATTGTGTAGATTAATCCGGCATCAAGGAGTTTGATTACTTCCTTCTCCACCACATCTTGCATGTTGGGGTTGAGACATCTTTGATGTTGGACCACGGGTTTGTATTCCTCCTCCATGAGTATTTTGTGAGTACAAAAGGAAGGATTGACGCCCTTGATATCTATGATCTTCCATGAGATAGCCTTCTTATGGTTTTTGAGAACCTTAAGAAGTTCGTCTTTCTCTTCTTTAGAAAGGTGAGATGAAATAATTACTGGGAGTTGAGAGTCCTTTTCTAGAAAGGCGTATTCGAGATGGTATGGGAGTTCTTTTAATTCTAAAGCCAGTGGTTCTTCGATTGATGGTTTTGATTTTCATTGCATTCGGTGATCTCACATTATGCTTCCTGATTGTTAGCATTGAGATTTTCGTTTTCTAAAATGGGTATGGTGATGGTTTCGGTTAAGACTTGTGTTCAAGTGGGTTAGTGATGGAGGAATCTCGCACATAGCAACTCACGATAGAATCGATAATGTCGACACAATATAATGTGTCATCGTGATGTTGCAGATATTGCATAGATTTTCCTATGTCAAAAGTGATTGCCTCGTCATTTACCCTAAGAGTGAGTTTTTCGATGCAAACATCAATAATAGCCTTTGCAGTGGCTAAGAAAGGTCTTACTAAAATCAGAGGTACACCTTTGTCTTCCTCCATGTCTAGAATCACAAAATCTACTTGGAAAACAAATTTGTAAATTTTAACAAGCATGTTTTCCACAATGCCCCGAGGATATTTAACTGATCGGTCAGCTAACTGAATGCTCATGCGGGTGTGTGAAATTCGTCAATTTCGGGTCACTTTTGTATTTGTTTTATTATGTAAACCCGACCCGTTTTGTAACCCGAACTCTTCTATATAATCAATGTTAGTGCACGGTTTTGCGTTGATTATTATAATGTAAAAGTTATTTATATTTATTATCTAGTTCGTTATTGTATGTCTAGTTCGTTAAGAATGTTTAAACGAACTAGACGGTTAAGTTAAGTTCCTTCCTAATTCGTTAAGGATGTTTTACGAATTAGGAGGAAGTTCGTTAAGTTTATTATTTGTTTGATATGTAACGAAGTGGAAATCTAGTTCGTTACGGAATGTGTAACGAACTAGACCCATCTTCCTATATATAGAGAGGTGTTCACCTCTATTTAATTTAAGTATTGAATTAATGTATTGAACCTCTGCTGAATTATTCTCTCGATCAATCCTTCAAACAAATTATTCTATTACATAATATATACACATATGTACACCTAATATAACATAATAGTTAAGAGTAATCATGAACTAGATCCTTCACGGTATTAGATCTAATTGTTAATCGTTATAGATCTGAGTTAGGTCCGTGTTCTCTCAAGTGGTATCAGAGCTTTCGGGGTTTGATTGCTCTTGATAATGTGTTAATTCGTTAATTAAAGGTTTAATTGTATTAGTTTGGTGTTATTTAGTTTATGGTTTGATTTTGATCAAATTCTCTACTAATTTGAGTGATTATGGATTGAGTTTGGTTGGATTGTTGTTTGTTAAGATATTGGAAGGTTTGGTGGATTGGAATTGGAAATTGGATTGGGTTAAGGATTGTGTTGGATTGGATATGAGATTGACCGAAAACTGGGGACTGAATGTAAGATAATTGGATTGGTTATTGATTGATTTGGTATCTGGATTGGTGCGATTTGGTTTCGCGATGGATTTGCGAGTAATTTGAGCCATTATTTGTGTGATTTGGTGTATTATCGAGTTAGTATTACGAATTTGAGTAAGTGTTTGGTGTTTTTCATTTTTCCAGAAATTTGGAAATTAAGGATGAAGATTTGAAGATCTTCATCTGTTGTTGAAGATTTGTTAAATCTTTAGCTAATCCGTTAAATTATTTTGTTAAACTTTCTTAATTCGTGTTTAATTCGTTACTCAGTTCGTTAACAGATCTGATTCATGTCATCTAATTCGTCAGACACGTGATCTGATTCGTTAGTCTATAATCTACAAACTTTTGCCACGTGGCAAGAGTTGTCAGAGTTTGTTATAACCGTTTTAACAACCTGATTCGTTATAGTTGATTCGTTATCAACTGTAGCAAATTCGTTATCATAATTCGTTACCTTGAATCAGATATTCGTTAACCTGATTCGTTAAGTTGACATTGTGATTCGTTAAGATTTCACTTAGTGATTCATTACTTGATTCGTTAAGTAAACTCAGAGATTCATTACCTTGGTTCGTTATATTGAATTCAGATTTGTTAATCTGATTCGTTAACCTATTTCGTCAAACTGATTCGTCAAATTCATCAAACTGATTCGTCAATTTGACCTAATTCGTTGACTTAGTTCGTTTGATAGTTCGTGTGATACTGTCCCTGGTTCGTTAACTTTCAATTCGTCATAATTGATTCGTTATCTTAGTTCGATACAAACACTGTTCACAGTTCCTTATATTTACTGTTCCAAGTTCGTTAAACATATTTTCAAGTTTAGTCCTTGAAGATGGCTGGTTTGTACGCGTTAGCTTCCCAAAATGTACTTATGCAGCAAATGTTACAACTGGACACAGAGATTGGATCCCATTCCAAGTGCCCACGTTTAATGAAATTTAGTGACTTTGCTAAGTGGGAACCTCGTTTCCTTGCTCATCTAGGATCGGTTCACCCTGATTGTTCTTATTGTTTGGATGAAGTGTATACCGTTCCAATGATTGGAGATGAAACTATCGGATTCACACCTAAAGCCATCTCACAATACTCTCAGGAGGAAAAGAAGGCTTTGGAGATTGAAACGAAAGGGTACTCAACTCTTACGATGGCGTTACCTGAAAACATATTTCATCAAGTCGGTTGCATAAAGATTTGTGCTTTGTTGTTCCAACACATTCGTATGAGGAGTATGGGTAACACTGCTGAAAGCAAGAAGGTGATGTTAAAGTTTCAATTTAGAAACTTTAACTTACTTAAAGGTGAGACCGTCGAAGAGATGGCAACACAATTTAACCATCCGATAGCCGAAATGGACAAGATGAAAATGAAACCTTCTGAGAGTGATAAGTTAGATACAATCAAGAGTGCTTTACGGAGTTCTTATTCGACTTTCTTAATGGTGTTGAAAGAAAATAACTACTTCAGTAATGAAGATCTGACTGCAACTGAGTTCATACAAAAGATCGAAGCTCGTGAATATGATCTTAGGTGTCAAAGTCTTCTAAGGAAAGTCAAGATCCAGCTTTTTATGGTGGAAATATGCCTCTGAGTTCAATAGTTTCTCCAATCACCGCATTTCTTACACATAATGCAAGTGAAAATGCTATAACTATCTATAGTGATCCACGTGCATGTTTCTACACTGCTGAAAGTTCTGGGTCACATGGTGCTTCTGGTTCTTCTGTAGGGTCTGGAAATTCGTCCATTGCAAATCAATTCTCACCTCCACCGAATGTAAACATGAAGGAGGCTGAACAAAACTTTGCTTTCTTGTCTGCCTTCATGACTTCATATGAGAATCTGGTGAGTAGTAAGATTGCAACAAGTGACTTGACTGATGAAGACTATTATCAAGTTGATCCTGATGAGTTAGAGCTCATGGATTTGAAATGGAACATGGCGATGATTGTCCGAAAGATGAAAAAGTTTATGCAAAGAACTGGCAAAGATCTTCCCTCTTTAAACAAGAAGGTTGGGTTCGATAAACTGAAGGTTAAATGTTATAATTGCCAAGAGTATGGACATTTTTCAAAGGAGTGTGATAAACCTAAGAAGGAGTATACTGGTCCTCGAAATCAAGATCAAAGTTCTTCAGCGAAACGAGGCTATGATGCTGATAAGAAACCATCTACTTCTGAATCACAAGCTATGTTAGCTGATGGAACTGATTGGTCACAAAGACTGTTGTGGAATGATAATCAAGCTAATCTGGTTATGTTCGAGTCAAATGAAAATTTTCAAGATGCAAGTGGGAGTGATCTGTCTTCTGACAATGATACTGAATCAGATTCTGATGATTCTTGTGACAAGCTTCCAACCACTTTTGCTTGCATGGCTAAAATTAATGAGGTTAGTTCTTTTGTTCCTATCTATGTTAATTTATCTGCTAATGTGACTTGTGTTGAATGTGAGAAAAACAAGCCTAAGTTAGAATCATTAAAAACTCATAATGATTGCTTAGTTAGAGAAATTGCTTCACTTAAGGATACTTATAGACAATCTTTGGAATCTCAAATGAGATCTAGGGAGAAAATTGAAGCATTGTCTGTAAGTAATCATGACCTTAAAGCTGAGTTGTCTGTCAAAATGACAATCAACGATAAAAAATTTCAAGAAATCTTGAAAAATCGTTCTAAGATAATTGAGCTTGAAAATGAAGTTCTTGAGTTGAAAAATAAGTTGGGCAAGTTTAGAAACTCATCATTTTTGCTAAATGAGATAATCGAAGTATCTGGTAAGCAAAAAGATTCTAAAAAGGGTATTGGTTTTGTTGAAGTTCCACCACCATTTCACAATGATTGTACAGCAAATCCTTTTGCAAGAAAAGAAGAAGAAGTGCTTGTGAAAGACCCTATTGTTTCTGACAAACCTAAACCAGTAACCTCTGAAAATGTTAAAGCCCAACCACCAACTCAAAAACATCCTGTTGAAATCAATAAAGTGTTTGTAGAAATTGTTGAGAAGGTGATAATTGAGGATGTATTTGAACCTGAAATGATACAAAAAAACCAGAACATTCCAAGTTCTAATCACATTTTATGTGAACCTCATGAATTTGAGGAGGCTGTGTATGGTTCACACACGACTCAAGTGAAAAAGGAGGAACAAGTGAATGTTAAACCAGTGAAAGCAAAGAAATCAGAAAAACCTAAAATTTTTGATGAGGATTTGATGCGTTTTATCAATCCTACTGTTTCCAAGCCATCAACCGGTTGTGTGTTTAAGTTAAAATGAATAGACACAATGTTCACTGAGAAAGACATTCTGATTAGCATTATCAAACCGGAATTGATTGAAAGTGTCTTTCACAATGAAACTTCCAAGATACAAGATCCTGAACGTTAGTATGCTTGTGCCAAAACATCAAACACATCAGACCTATTGATTAAAGCTAAGAAAATGTTAGAAACTGCTAAAAAAGGTTCATTTTGTGAAATCAACTGGAACTGACACATTGCAAAATATTTCCAACTGTTCTAATCTCGATTTCTATATGAAAAAGAAATTTGTGTCGTCTGATGGTTTGGCCAAGAATTTTACTAGAACTGTGAGTCATCAACCTTCTGTGGCATAAGTTTTTACCAAATCTCAACATGAGCGTGTGGACATGTGAAGTAGCTTTCTGTGTGCACAACAAGGTTATGTGGTAAGAAACTGTGGACAGAAGAAGTCTCAGAATCTTCATCCTTTTGTTAGGGATCGTTCACAACCTGTTCCATTAGTCAAGGAGATTTTGAGACGACCAACGTCGTTTGATGATGAAACTCACATTATGTTCTCTGATGTGAATCCATGAAAGGTGATTCATGTCAACGAGAATGTAAGTAATGTTAAGCCCAAGTTTGTTCCGACCGAGCCAATATGTAAGAACGTGAACTCAAATGTCGTTCAAGCTGCAGATTTAAGACGAAAGTCTAATGGGTCTGTAACTTATTCTCAAGTTGCTGAACAACAATTGAGTTCATTAAAGTTGATTCTTCTCATGAAACTCAAAAGGTGCCCAAGACTGAGGCCTTGGTTGCCTTTTTGAACTGATCACTTTCACTTTGTGTGTAGGATACATCCAAGACCGTATCCGGTGAAAACTGGATAATGGACAGTGGATGTTCTCGACATACTACTGGAAATCTCAACCTCTTAACAAATGTTAGAAATATTCAAGGAGGGTATGTGGCTTTTGCTGGGAATTTTAGGGGTATGATAACACAAGAAGGTGAAGTTTCGAATGGGCATATTACGTTTGAGAAAGTCAACTATTGTGATAAAGTTGATCATAATTTATTGAGTGTGCCGCAAATCTGTGACAAGTACACGACTGTTTTTACTGATAAAGAATGTCTGATTCTGAAACCGGGATACGTCATTGCCGATGACATGCTTGTCATGCGATCCCCTCGATCGAATGATATTTATGTATTGAACATGTGTTCTAAGGAGTCAACTTCTGTGGAAACGTGTTTCGTTTCTAAAGCAACTGAAAAGGACACGATTCTCTGGCACAGAAGGATGGGACATATTCATGTTAGGAAGATGAATTATTTAATGTTGAATGACTTAGTTGAAGGTGTTTCCTTGAAACATTTTAAATTATCTGATCACTGTGTTTCCTACAAGAAAGGCAAACAGAAGAAAAAGTCACATCCGCCTAAGTTAATGAATTCCATTGATACTCCTCTTGAACGACTTCATATGAATATTTTTGGTCCAGTGAATCGTGCTAGTATCGCTGGGGATTGGTATTGTCTTGTAGTTATCGATGACTATTCAAGATATTCATGTGGTCTTATTATGAGTTCAAAAGATCAAACACTTGTTCTTGTTCAAAATTTAATCACTAAGATCGAATCACTATATAAGCAAAAAGTAAGGAGAATTCGAAGTGATAATGATACTGAATTTAAAAACACTGTATTGGATTTCTTTTGCGTTCAAAAAGGAATCCATCGAGAATATAGTGCCCCTTATGTACCACAACAGAACGGTGTTGCTGAAAGGAAAAACAGAACTTTGATTGAAGCAGCTAGAACTATGCTAGCCGATTCTAAGCTTCCTGTCCAATTCTGGAACGAGGCTGTGAATACTGCTTTTTATACGCTTAAACGAGTTCTGACAGTTAAGAGACTCCAAAAGACGAAAGCCTAATTTAAAGTACTTGGAACCATTTGGGTGTCCCTATACTATGTTGATAGGGTAAATTTGAAGAAAAGGCTATTGAGGGTTATTTCTTAGGTTACGCTTCTCCGAAGAAAAGGGTATTTAACTTTACTTCTGGTTGTGTGGAGGAATGGTACCATGTGGATTGTCAAAGGTACACTACACCTCCTCAAGGAAAAGGACCCGACTGGATTTTTGATTATGATGATTTATTTAATTCGTTTACTCCATCAACTGAGCAACCAGATGAAGACCTGGTTCGTGCGTATTTTGAAGATCAATTGGTAATTCCAAAGTTTTCAAGTTCTATTGATGTTGAAGCTCCAACTGTAGCTCCAGCTGAAGATCCACGTGATGATCCTCTAGCTTCATTTGATAATGTTTCTACTTTTTCTGATGATAATCAAGTTGCTGATACAGTTGAAAGTGATGATTCATATAAGCTGGGAGAACATTGCACTAACTTATTCGACAATGTTGTCGTTCCTAAGAATCCCACTCTTCGGATTCATAACTATCATCCAAAGGAAAACATCATTGGAGAACTTGATGTGGGTGTGCAAACACGTCATCAAGTTGCTTCGTCAAGTGAAAATAATGTATTACGTGCTTATGCAGATCTACATTCCTCTGGAATCGTAAATCTGGCCAAATACACTTGCTTTATATCCCAAGTAGAGCCAACGTTGACTCGTAAGGCACTTGAAGATCCTTCTTGGGTAGAGGCAATGTAAGAGGAATTGCAACAGTTTAACCGCTGGGTGTATGGGATCTTATCGATAAACCTGCTAGAGTTAAGAAGCCTATTCCGACTAAGTGGGTAATTAAATGTAAAAAGGACGATCGTGGTGTGATCGTGAGAAACAACGCACGGGTAGTGGTGCAAGGCTTCCATCAGCCAGAGGGTATTGACTACACTGAGGTATATGCTCCGGTTGCAATATTGGAAGCTATACGAATCTTTCTGGCTTATGCGGCTTACAAGAATATTAAAGTCGATCAAATGGATGTGAAAAGTGCTTTTCTCAATGGTAAATTACATGAGGAAGTGTTTGTTTTAAAGCCTCCTGGCTTTGAAGATCCTAATTATCCGGACCGAGTTTACCGCTTAAACAAGGCACTGTATGGTCTACATCAAGCCCCGAGAGCTTGGTATGGCACGCTCGCCGACCATCTGATTGATAACGGCTTCAAGCGAGGGACTGTCGACTACATTTTATTTTATAAGAGTATTAGTGATGATCTTCTCCTCATTCAGATATATGTCGACGACAATATCTTTGGGTCAACAAACGTTCGAGAAGTCAATGCAAACAAAGTTCGAGATGAGCTCGATAGGAGAGATGAACTTCTTTTTAGGGTTGCAAGTTCACCAGTCTGCAAAAGGAATCTTTATTCATCAGACTAAATATGTGAACGATGTCTTGAGCCGATTCAAGATATCTCCCGGAAAAATCCCTTCAACTCCGCTCCCAGTGGGTCACAATTTATCACCAAATGAATTGGAGGGCACCGTCGATCCTACCCTTTATCGTGCTATGATTGGATCTTTAATGTATCTTACGGCTTCTCGCCCCGATATAATGTTTGTTGTTTGTTTATGTGCTAGGTACCAAGCTAGTCCACGAGTGATTCACCTGGCAGCGGTCAAGCATATTCTTTAATATTTGAGGGGCAATCCTGACAAGGGGTTATGGTACCCCAAGGACGATAACTTTGAACTTACCGCCTTTTTTGACCCAGACTATGAAGGGTGCAAAATTAATTTTAAATCGACTACGGCAGGGTGTCAATTCTTAGGAAACTGGCTTGTTTCCTAGCAGTGTAAGAAGCAGACGACGGTCTCCACTTCAACCGCTGAGGCAGAATATGTTGCAGCCTCGAGTTGCTGTTCCCAGGTTTTGTGGATTCAACAACATCTGCGCGACTACAGTTTGAAGTTTCTTACTACTCCAATTTTAATTGATAACTCTGCTACCATTAGCATCACCAAAAATACCGTACAACACTCTAAAACAAAACATATCGAAACTCGATATCATTTCATACGGGATTGTTTTGAAAATAAATTAATCGATCTTGAGAAAGTACATACCGAATTTCAAAAAGCCGATCTACTTACCAAAGCCTTTGACAAAACTCGATTTCAATTTTTGCTTGGTTTAAATGGATTGAAGACCCTTGCTAATATCCTAAAACAAGGATAACTATCTTTATTTTCGGTATTTTTCTTTTAAATTTTATTTTGGTTTTGAATTTTAGGGGGTGAAAAATAGGAAATTCAAAAATATTGTGCTTTTCGTTTGTATAGATAAAACCCAAAAACATGAAAAATTTGAAAAATCAAATATATTGTGTTTTCTTGTTTTTAATGTCTTTAAAATATTTTTAAAATCCAAAAACATTTTAAAATCTTGAAAACCAAAAATATTGTGTTTTCAGTTTGTATAAGAAAAATCCTAAAAACCAAAAAGATTGTGAAGTTTTGTTCCGTTTATAAGAAAATTGAAAAAGACAAAAAGATTGTGTTTTTTGTATGTAAAGAGAAAATCTAAAAAGATTTTTGCATATATTCGCTGAAAATTATGTCAATTACCTACATTTGAAGGACATATACGTGTATATGTTTGGTCCTGATGTTTACTTTTAAACGTTCGGGATAGCCATTTACCTGACATTGAAAAGTAATTGGGGCGATCATTATGCGTTTTACTTTATTTTTTCGCTGAAAATTATGTCAGTTATTTAAGTTTGTGGAGCATGCGTGCATGTTTTGGTCCTGTTATTCACTTGTGACTCGATAGGATAGCCATTAATCTATAGACTAAATGTAACTGGGGCGATTAAATTCATTTTGTTTTATGCTCCTCAAAAATTTTGAGTTTTGAAGCAAAAAGAGAAAATGATAGTACATTGATCGTTTGACTCCAAATCCATCAAGAAATAAGTTTTAAAGACTGAGTGCTTAATTGCATTGGTGCATTGATAGGTCTTAAACAAGCTGTTAGAGTAAATTATGTGATATAAACATAAAGAAATGCCAAATTGAAAGAGGTGTTAGTTTCTACCAAAAATCTCAGTAAGGATGGCAGAAATGTAATAACCTGTCATACTCAAGCCTTATACCTATTTGATAACCAAAAATATAATAATGCGGCATAATCATCTGGGTATTCATATGCATTAATATTTAATTCGCTTTTATAGCAAACCCAAAGTCATTAAACTTGATCACTATTGTACATCGTACAAATTTAAACTACTAACTTGATCAAAATCCGATGTTACTCATACATTTGTTCCTCCCTTGCGTGCATCTTAATACCAGTAAGAAACAAACACAGGGGATACAGTGTATGTAAGCCGACATATGGACTCGTGCATACTCACTCATGGTAAAGGAAACTCAATGCATTGCTCATAAATTTCTATAAATTCATATTTTGATCAACAATATAATGGTTTAAGTCAAGTTGGGGTGATATGGCAAAAAAATCAAATTAAGCTTGAACTGAGATTAGAGGCTGATAGTTTATGATATTCTGTGCTCTAATTTAACATTTAATCATATCACAGAAACACTTGAAATTTTGTTATAAGATTTAAGTGGACATCAATATCAATGACCGACTTAACGCCAGTCAAAATATCGCTGAAATATAAAACTGTGATAGAAGGGCAATTTGGTTAATATGATTCTCTGCTTAAACTCACCAAAAATACAAAAATATGTACTACTTTTGAAAAATCATACAAAAACACAAAAACATCTTTTTGTTCTATGTTTCATTTTCGGATATTTTTCTTGTAAATATGTTTTATTCAAAACTCCTCATCCACGATTCCAACGTTTTATTGGTCACGTATCCAATCTAGATTATGAATGTCCTTCTAATGATCGCTGGATCCATGATGACTCGGATTCTGAGCGTGAAGAGGGTGAAGGTGGGAATGATGGTGATGAGGGTGATGATAATGATGGTGGTGATCCAGCTCAACAACAACAACGTGTTGAGGCCGAGGCAGCTGTTGTTGAAGCTGCTGAACGTAAAAGGAAAGGGAAAGTAATTGCTGGTAAAGGGTCCTCGAAGCGTTGAGTGAGTGCTAGAGCTGGTATTTCATTTGGAGTCCAGCCTCCAAGGTCGTTTATTATTCAACGATTGGCGGTGCCGCTTACTACTAGCACCCCGGAACTTACATTGACGACCACACTTACTTCTGATCCTAGGCTTGGCATGATTCCACAATCAATTCTATCTACTTTGCCAAGGCCTACAACTGCTACATCGGTGGTTTCACGTACACCGACGATGATGCCACCACCGCCTATGGATATCTCATTTATGAGGCTCAATCGTCCTCAGGGTCCTGTTCAGCCCGTTCCTCCCTCGTTTAATGCAATGACACAGGATCAACAGACAAATATGCTTTTGAGCTTACTTCATTTTTATGAAAATCAAATGTCTACTGATCGACTTAATCAAAAGTGTTTGATGGAAAATCAAAAGAAGTTGCCGAGTTATGTCTCCTTTTGCCAAAAATAGACCAAAGCCCTTCGTGAGATTGTTACGTCTCAGGGGGTGAAGTTAAAATAACAGGAGGACATAATTTTGCAGCTTGCATGCAAAGACGATGCGCTCAAGAAGCTCAAAAACGATTAGGAAGATCCTAACGAGTCCGGTGCTGCAGGTGAGACGAAACAAACTCACGACTCATCTTCTGGTGCAGGTACTAGTGCTGCTGCTGGTAATTCGAGTAAACAATTGGTTGTTTATCATGACTCGGAGAATGTTAAACCCATTGAGTCGATAAAAGCCAATACTGTTATATTTGTTGATGATAACGGGTGATAAGAAGCATTGTAAATGCTGATGAGATTAAGGTTGGGCAGTTCGTGAAACGGTCCCTAACACGAGAGCAGATTTCTATACTGCTGGGTCTAAATGACGATGAACTAACCGTGTTAGAGGCTGAGGATGATGTGGAGGTCGAGAATGATGAAGAGGTCTTTGATGATCCGAATATTTAGATGAACACATCTTTCATTTATGAAGACGAGGAAGTTGAGATTGAAGACTTAACGACTGAGGAATATCCTGACTTATTTCAACACTCTAATATTTATCAGGGTGCTCCGATATTTTATGAGGAAACTGTCAAAGCAGCCGAGGATCAGTTGGAGAAGGAATCAAAGGGAAAAATTGTTGATACAAGATTTGATTCGAAAACTGATCCATCCGTTTAAGATATTCAAGGCTGGTTTGCTCAAAGAGACAAGAGGGCTTGTAAGATTATTGATGCATTCAGGTATGTTGATGAAGAACAAAAGCAAGAAGCCGTTGAACGTGCCAAAGCGAATCAGATGACTTCTTTCAAGGCCGTGTCAAAAGTTCGAGGTGATATTATTTCATGGCTTTTTGATTCTGAGTTAAAAATTTGTATCATCAATTGGGAGAACGGCGTTTAGTATTATGAAATGATGACTGACGTTCTCTCATTGCTAAGATGGGATGTACGTACTCTTGCGTACCGTCCTTTTATTAACCGTGGTGGAATCACCAAGCAAGTTGGTTTCACCAACATTTGCTGTTCGAGGTGAACCATGGATTTAAACTCTTTAAGCCGCAGATCCCAATTCGTAAGCGTATCAATGAGATAGATCCAAGGACGGGTTGGAGGAAGTTGGTGCTTAAAGTTAAACCGCCGAAAACAATGAAGCGTGTACCATTCAAGACGTTGAATCAACACATGTATTTATCTTTCAACCACTGGTATTATGACAATCGAACTTGCGAGACCGTTATTGTTCTGGGTAAGGGCTTGAAGGACCGAGCTGATTAAGATTATTGATCCGATGTGGCTCGTGAAGTTGACAGAGACCGACAATGATGTGCTGTTCAAAAATAAGATATTAATAGAGCGTCGTGAAGACTATGACTGAGCAATGCAATTTCAACGTGTTGTTTGTGTGTGTCATGAGCATGG